>NC_049198.1:49826563-49892302 GCF_009769625.2 Cygnus olor | reverse complement strand
CTCTCCTCTCCTCTCCTCTCCTCTTCCTCTCCTCTCCTCTCCCCCCCCCCCTCCCCTCCCCCTCCCCTCCCCCTCCCCTCCCCTCTCCCTCTCCTCTCCTCTCCTCTCCTCTCCTCTCCTCTCCTCTCCTCTCCTCTCCTCCTCCTCTCCTCTCCTCTCCTCCTCTCCTCTCCTCTCTCCTCTCCTCTCCTCTCCTCTTCCATTTCTTCATGGAATTAGTCTTCACTATTGTTCACTTTCTTCCGAACAGTCAACACAGTGTCATTGATGAGCACGTGTCAGATCTGCTCGCTCTCAGACATTACTTTTCCTATTTTCTTTGGGTCACTCTAGTTGCTTTCAGCAATTGGTTCAGTGATAGTGATTTTTCCTGGGTCTAAAGATACCATACTTCAGCTGGTGTTAAGCTTTTCCTCTCCACAAGTTTAGTATAACCTTCTTTCTGGGATTTTTAATTACTGGCTATTTTATTACAGTCATTTTAATGTACACTGAGAAGAGGAACAAGTCCAGTAGCTCAGACACAACCAGTTTCAGTGTTCTCTTTTTCTCTGCTTAAAATGTACAAGTCCCACAAGTCCCACAAATGTACAAGTCCCCACAAATTGACCCACGTCAATTTGTAATTAATACATGTTCTAGGATTTCAGTAACATTTGTACACAAGTTAGTTTTTTTTTGGAATAACTTTGATTTCTCTGCTGTTTTTCTCATAGTATTTTACTCTCATCTAATTTTACCAAGAAAATCTCCCATCCCATTAAAGTTACTTCAGGAAGAGGTATGGAGAAGGATTAGCTACAGGGCTAGTATTTTATTTTTACAGTGGAGAACTGACTGGAGAGGGAAAGGACACTTGACCCTGTAGGTTAGCCTCCTGTATTTTAGTCTGATTCACGCATTTATGCATTCATGCATTCTCCCTTTCTTCCCTGTAAAACACCTCTATGCCTTTTACAGTAATTTATACCATTGATTTCTTTCTTAGTATGGTTTGACCTAACAAGTTCGTATGTGTTGTGTTCTTGAACATGTATCTGACACTCTAATTACTTAGTAGTTAGGCAGCCATCTATCAGAGTCAAATCCATCAAGCAATGACTGTGAAACACTCCAACATGTAACAAAACATGTCTTTAAACAGAAGCTTTCAATCGCTAGGCCTGGGAGATACCTAACAAGCCAGGTGACTCTCCACTGATCGTCTGGCAATACGTATGCAGTGCCTGTGAAGAACTCTAGTGGTGGTTGTGATGTAGACTATGTGGTGCTGACAGTTGAGAGTCAGAGTGGTTAGACACCACATAATCTCTGAAGATTTTGATTCCAGCTCTGCTGCTAAGCTGTACATGACCATGTTGCATAGCCACTTGTTCTGTAAACATGTTTGTCTGGCTATTCTACTGAATCATAACCTCTTTGGTGCAGGCACTATCTAATATTACATGTCTAGCACAGTAGTCCTTGTTCTCTCTTAAGTTCTATAAACACCTGTACGCAAATATGTAATGAACCTGATTTGCTAACAGTCATATGGAATATCACAGTTGTTTTCTGGTGTGTTGGGATGGCTGCAGTGTCTTAGTATATGAACCACTGGAGAAGGCTGACTGTTTTTTCATGTTGACTACTGTGAGATATGCTACTGGAATTTCCTGTTTACTTTTAATGTTGGGCTGGATTCTGATTCCTTTCACTCTACTCCTGAGCTGAATAGTACCTTGTTCCACAAATGGTCCCATTGGTTCAATGGGGTCATTCATGGATGGGAAGGTACCATGCAACATAACTAAAAGCCTTGGAATCTGGTCCTTAAATCATATTTGCTAGTTGGGGTGTATGTGTGTACTTGAGAGTGTCTTTTTTTAAGCTTTTTTTTTTTTACAAGGGACTGTAGTTTACACTCTTAGACTTCGCTGAAACCTTTCATTATTAGAACTACTGTTAGGTCACAAAGCTTCATAATGTTCTTCATTGCTGTTTGTTTCATGCACTGAATTAGAAATTAATTCTCTTTCAGATTCACTGGCATATGCTTCTAAGCTTATATTCTCAATTTAATGTATCCCATGGTATGTGTGTCTCATCAAATGTGACAGATTGGGGTGATTCTGTCAATAATTCATATTTGATATTGCATAGAACAAAGTTAAGAGGGAATTATAAAGCAATATAATCCCTGTCCCTTTCAAAATAGACCAAGTTGGATTAAAATTGACACCTTTGACCAGGACATTTAGCATTCAGAAACTAAGCCTACAAGCATAGGGAGTGACAGATGCTTGTTTGGATGTAATATGGGAAGTCTGGGTAGAGGGTAGCGATTGACATCTTCAAAAAAAGTCCTCTGGGCCTCACTTTTCAGAGGTGAGGAAGCAGGCACAGCTCTCATTAAATTCCACTGGAGTCCCAGGTGCTCAATACCTCTGAATTTCAAGCAATTAAGTAGGGCATGCAAACTGGGAGCCTGTAAGCTGACAACAGTTGGGGCTGCTCCACGTGAAGGTGCTGCCAAAGCAGTTGGTGAGAAACTAGAGGCTGAAAAGGAAAATAGTATAATCAGTTCTGTGTGTGCCCTGCAAGTGTCTTTGACTTCTTTGATAGACTCAGGTGCTTTGATTAGTGTAAAGAAATAGCCATCAAGGAAGTTTTTGAAAGCGGCCCAAATGGATGGAAGAAGATGCTTCTGCTAAGTCTGGGACAGGAAGTTTCCCTGCTATATGCCAAGAGTTCGCTCCATGATCCTTGATGAAAAGCAGGGACTCCTTTTAAGCTATACAGGCTTTTAGTGAAGCAACTGTTTTTTGCAGCAAGGACAGCTGCAATTTCACATGAGTGTCATTTGTGCAGACTGACCTCCAGTGCTTTGCCAGGCATCTTGTTCCTGCTACAAATGGCCTTTATTCCAAAGGCATTTGCTAAAGCTACTACATCATTGGTTTGGTCCATGACTGATATGGAAAGGATATCCTTGGATGTTCCAAAGAAATAGAAATGTCTTGTGACCCCCTAGAGAGCTGAGAAAATATGATTTTGCTGCAACAGAAGTAGTAGCAAAAGTCCCTTCACATCCCATGAGATCAGCATCTGCCTATGAGGAGCTGTCTGATACTGCAAGTTTCTTCTTTGCACAGTCTCCTGTGGGATTCTTCTGCTCTGCCTGCAATGTTCTGTAATGTGTGGTGCTCATCTTTTGCAGTTAACTAGTATAGCCTGAGAATCTTTTGTAATTTCTTGTGGAATTGTTTGTTTAGGAAGTTACATTATCACAAAAATCACCTAGGAAAAAAAAATAACAATACAGTTCCAGGGTTCCTGAGCTTCTCCCAGCTTTCTGTTTTTCTCAGCCAGACTCAGTAGGACCAGCCCCTCCTATCCAACCAAGGCACTCCCCCAAGGATCACCATCCCCTCGTTGAGACCTCTCAGGGCCTGATTTATGTGCTGACAAAAGCAACCACGTGTAAGGAAGCAGTCTGTCTTCCCAAGTCTTTCTGGAGGTTGAAGACTTCTGCTACACAGATGCCGCTCAAGAAAACATTGTGTAATTCAACTGCAAGAGTCTCAGAGGGTTGGGAAAGCAAAATCTGGCTAGGACAATCAAGTGTGATATTGTGTGACCACGAAAAGGAAGCTCAATGCTTTCATGCTTTTGTATCTTGTTAATAAGATATGGCAGTACATGGGAGAGCACTAGTATGTCAAGACTAAGGTAACAGTCTCTTCCTTCAATTAAAAAAAAGGACTGATTCAAAACTAAGCCCTCATCAGCTGTTAAAGACAAATTTACTTTGCTGTTTATGCTGTATGACCCTGCTTGATGTGTCTCAAAGGTTGTGATGAAGTCACACACTGCAATGAAGCTGGTGTTGACTGACGTCTTTCTCCTAAAGGTGCCAAATGCACAAAGATAGCATGTTAACAACTGATGATGGTAAATGATGTTTAGGGTGGGTGGGGACACCAGGTGTGGGGAAGGTGCTGCACACAGGTCTAAGACTGCTGGAGTCTCTTGCTCATGTTGGAGAATGAGCAGAAAAGAAAAGAACAAAATAACTCAAGTGTAGCCTCTTTTATTCAAAAACCCTTGTCTGTTTCAGAAGATACTCTCCAGACTCAGAACTGCAACTTGGTGCTGGATCTGTGTGATCCTCGTGGTTGACTTTTTTAACATCTGGCTGTTCAATGGGCCTGACTCTTTTTTCTTTTGCAGAGATTCAGTTTGGCAGTCACTTGAATAAATCTTATAGTGTTACCTTTGTATAAAACTCAATTATATATATATATATATTTGTTTCAATGGGGTATAGATTCTGTAGCTGCACAAAAGTGAGTATTGGGTTTTTGGTTTCTGTTTTGAAGTTGAGTCTTATGGAAGTGACTCTCAATTGATATCCAAACTGCTTTGACTAAGTGAAAAACTAGGTGAAGTTATGGAGACAAAAAAGAGGTTTTGCTTGTGCTTTTGTGCTTTATGGAGAGAAAAAAAAAAAAAAAGTTTTTCTTGTAGAAAGGGAAAACAAATGCTTCACTTTGAGTGATCTGGGCTGAAAAAAAAAAAAAAAAAACCTTGGATGAGGACTCTAGTCACCAGGTAACAGAAATGCCTGAGAGGAGGCATTTATGGCTTTCATGAAAACATTCACCTCTTTCTCCAGTATAGAAGAGGAATAATCTGAGACACAGGAAGTTACCATGGAACAGAATTATCATCCACTGATGAGCTTTGTTGCCTCATAATGTGTCAGCCTACAAAACGTCACAACAAATGGTTGAAATACCTTCTGTGGTGACACACCAAAATCATTGCACTGTCTTGTGACTTACACAAAATGTGCAATAATAAGCATCTCTCCTGTCTGTCATTTTCAGTTTCACTGTGTTTTCCCCAAAAAGGAGGTTAACTTTGCAGAAAAGAATGAAAAGTTGCAAACAAGAAGAACAAAAAATATTTTCCCAGGGTAGAATATGCTGTTATATAACAAACCAGAAAGATTACTTCGTGCTGGAAGGGAAAAAATGTACTTGAAGAGCAAGATGAAAACAAAACTCAAAGAAGTGAGTTTTGAATGCATCCTTAATGCAAACTGTGAAAAATGAAGTTAGAGATGATAAACGATATACCAGTCATGGCACTCTGCTTACAGGCTGCAATTCTAAATGTCAAGTGCTGTAGGTCCTTCTTGTTCCTCCAGTCAACAAGAGAAACTTGTTCCTCTCCACTCTCTGACCATGTATATTAGTCTGTAGCTTATATCCAAAAGAAACAGTTCTGGTTTCCATTTTAATAGTTTTACTTATTTTGTGGTTTCATACCAACAGGCTCTTTCTCTTTGCAATCTGGAAATCCAGAAATCTCAGCCTAATCTTTCTGCTTCTGATGTCTTCCAAGTTTTGATGAGGTTGTTTTATCTCTTACTGTTATTAGAGAGCAGGCCAATGCTGCTCCACTTTTTCTGTAGATTTTTACTGCTCTGTGGATGTCAGGAATATCCTTTTATCTTCTCTTTTGAATCCCCTGTTAATCATATCATGATGCACCTTTTTCAAATCTATAGTTTTATTGAATGGGGTTTTTAATCTTTGCAGAACTCCTAACCAGTCACATCCATAAAGAAATGAAAAAAACACTGGTATTCACATCACCTGATGTGGTTGGTTTTTTGGGCTCTGCAAAGATTAAAAACACAGTAAGACTTGAGAGCATCCTAGAGGAAATATAGAGGTTGTTATTAATGTGTTCTTCTTTTGAACAGAACTGATCTAAGGGTTTGGAAATAGAGGAAAAGTGACTGTTTAAAGCAATAGACAAGGCTGAGGTTTTAGATACATACTGCAGAATATTATGGTAAGAAGAATCTGTGAAAATGACGAGAGGCAATCCTGAAATTACTCCTAGGTTCATTCTCATTTCCATATGCTCAGACAGGCAACATCCTGCCGTAATATTACAGTGAAATGATTGAGCTTGTGTCAGTGGTGGAATGACTCCTCTTGTGGTCATGGAGAATGCACCATTGCAGCTAGGTGGATGGCCAGGGTGGTTTTAAATGCTGTTATATGGCAGGCATAGTACCCTATGTCTCTTCTCTGGAGTGGCAGCTCTACATGGAGGTTACTGATGCAACTGCTGGCTGAGTGCTGCTGTCAGGGAAAGCTGCTGGCAGGGAGGGGATTGTGCCTCCCAGCCTCTTTGGCACAGCCTTTTGGTCCCAGTTTCTGACCTCCAAGCCAGGGGTAGGGCCACTCTTTCCCGTGGCTGCTTCACCTCATCTTTGCCAGCCATGGGTGTTTACTGGAAAATGTGGTCAACAGTACTATATCCTTGTTAGGACACGAAGGAATCCAATCCATCTGCAGAAGACATCACTACAGCATTTGAGAGGCTCTACAGAAAACTAGCAGAGAGGAGGGAGAGTGGGAAGAAGGGACAGCGAAGGGATCGGGGAAGGACAGGCGAACGCAGAGAAGAGTGCAAAGGGAACAGGACAGGAAGGGGATGAGAGCTTTAGAAAAGGAAAGGGAGGGATGAAAACACAGCAGGGACAAAGAGCATTCCTGTCGGGAATCCTGGGGACTCTTTTCAGGTCTGGGCATAGATTTGTCATGCAGTCTTTGGGAAGTCATGTCACGTTCCTGCCTGCAATGTGTCCTTAGGAGCCTGGAATGTGAGCTGAGCTGCTTATTATTGGACTCCTTATTTACAAAGCTAGGAGGGCCTGTTTTGATCTTTTATTCTGACTCCTTTTGCAACACATGAGGTTGAACTTCCTAAAATTAATTCCTGCTTAAGCTGTGGCATATCTTCTAGGAAATAAAAATAAAGAAATAAAAAATCTGGTATGTGTGGGTGAAATTCACTGCAAATTTTTAAACCCAAATTTGGTTTGTTTGTCTAGCCGTTAATTGTCCTGCCTTCTTTCTAGTCTAAATTGCTTTACCTTTGACTTCAGCAGATGTTAAACCTTGGTGCGTCTTTGTCTCCAGACCGAGAAAAGAAAAAAAAAAAAAAGAAAAAAAAAGCCCTCCTCGACCATCAAATTTTTATTCCTCATAGGTGGCTGCAACCTCTAATTAAGTCAGCCCCACAACGCGCGTTTCGCAGAGAAAGGCCTGATTTATTTCAGCTATCAATCAGGCGCGTTCCCCGGCGCTCCGATTGTTCTCACGGTGCTTCCCTCCGCCGCCCCCCGCTCGCCCACCGCCCGCTCCCCCAGCGGCGGGGCTCGGGGGGCGCCCGCGATGCTCGCTCCGGAGGCGGCGGCGGCGGGGGGCGTGCCGGGGAGGCGGTGGAGAGGCAGAGGGGGGGACACACGGAGACAAAAGTCGCGCACCTCGCTCAGCACAAAGAGCTGCTTGTGGGCAGAGCGCAGGAAATCCTTTGTGACCCGCTCCCCTCGCCTCTGCCGGGCGGCGGCAGGGATGCTCCGCTCCGCTCCGCTCCGCTCCGTCCCCGCCGTGCACCCGGGGCAGGTCGAGGGGCTGGGGGCAGCCCCGGCAGCGTCCCGCAGGACGGCGGGGCAGGAATATTTGTTCTGGATGGTTTCCGGAAGCTGTTTGCCGTCCTGAGGGTGGGAGCGCTGTCTTTATAGCAGTGTCTGGCTGCTTTTGTTTGGCCCTGGGCATTTGAGCAGGACTCTGCAGCTGTTTCCCACCCACTTTTTTATCTGTCATCTTCCTACGGATGTCAGCTGATGCTGGAATAAATATGCGAAGATTTGTTTGGTTCTTTCCGTTTTTACAAATAACGTTTCTGAAGTCTGAGAGAGACAAAGAAATGAGAAGAAAAGGCTAGCAGCTATTAAGCAGCAGAAATTACAAGGAGTTTGGAACCAAACCCTCGGGTCAGAAGAATCCCAGGCTGCAGGGGAATTGGGGCTGGAGCTGCATCCAAATCCACATGCTGCGGTTTACTCCCAATGGCATGATGGGCCAAGACAGGGCTCTCGTTCAGGGCAAAAGTGAACATGAGCTGAATTTGGGTCTAGATACAAATTTTGCAGTTCAGGCCCACTGACAACTGGCAGTGACAAAACGCATTTATAAAGGAACAAATTAAGTGGGTAAAACTTATTAGCAATGAAAAAACAATACAAGGCTGCAGAAGGAAAATGCAATTCCATCCTAATGTGCAGGTCCAATCTGCAATTGTTGACTGACAGGAGTGATTTTACTCACATGCCTCAGTTGTTATAAACACCCTGGACCCTATTTTCCTCATGCTGTTTTCACAGTGGAGCTATTCCTAATTTACACAACTTGAAGTGGCCAGAGAATAGGTCCACTGACATTATCAGTGGCTGATCCATGTCTAATAAAAAAAGACTTAGTAAAATAAAAAAATGGTTTATATACTTATTTTGACAGAGGCATATATAAAAATATATCTCACAGTCCAAGTAAATATGAAAAGGCTGCCAATCTGCCTATATAAATCTCAATGATCTCATATATTTTCAACATTTAATTAAAAAAGAGAAGCATTCACACTCCATATTAGGAAGGGCGGGAAAATGTTAGATTATTTTAACATTTTCAGAATAACCAATGATGCAGAAATATCTGTTCAAAAAAGCCAAAATATTAACGTCTGTGATGCATTCAGAGGAAACAGAATTGATATTTTAGGTTAATTACCGTTCCATACCAGAACAATAAGCTATTTCTTTCTCTGCCTTATATTACCATTTTGGTCTCACTGGCTGTTTTGTTGAATGAAAAGAAAAAAGTCATTAAAAAACAATGTCCAGTACTCAATTAAAAGATAAATAATATAGTCTGTGAAAAAGTAGTCATTGATCTACATTAGAAACAGAAAAAAATATTCATTGCAAAAAGGAACTTGCTACTCTTCTATTCACAACTGACTTGTGATCTGATCAACGCTTCTGAGAACGTATTTTACTCTCACGTTTGCCAACAAGTTTATATGAACAATTTTCCAAGACAGCTTTTTCTTTATCTGTTTCTTGTATGTGGTTATGTGCCTGGTCTTTTAATTCAGGAGGTTTTATTTTCTTTCCATGATTTGAATTTGAATTTTTCTTGCTGTATAAAACATCAGTTGTGACGTAAAGAAGGTTCAGTCATTGTTTTCGGTGATGGGATGCCATTTCCAAAGCCTCTGTGCTGTGAAGATCTGACAGTTTTACCACTTAAAACCCTTTCTACATTTTTTTTTTTTTTTCACAGCATTTCATGACACACTTGCAATGGCAGATGCTCAGATTTAATTATTAACTCAAACTCCAGATACTTCTATTTTCTTACTTGATAATTTTAAAGACTTGTTGAGTTGTGTGAGGAATCTTAGCACTTGTTATAAACTCATTCCATTTAATATCTAGTATTTTTCTAGTCACATGCTTTTGAAGGTGTTTAGACATCTGCCTATACCTCTGATGGATTTCCAGATTTCACATCCATATGCTAAGGTAGAAATAACATTGGAATTTATTTATTTATTTTTATTTTTTTATTTTTTCTTCTTCAAGTTTTAGGCTGTTCATGATCATATTTTGAATAAGACACAAGCTGCAGCTGTTCCTTTGCTAATTCATGATGCTACTTGCTTTTGGAACAAGTATCTTTGCTATTCTCCTCATTGGTATCAAAGGAAACAAATTCTTTGCCCCTTAAGATGGAGGCTTACCTGGAAGTGGATGGAGTTCCAACTAGGTAAGTTTATTTCCTGTCTCTTATTTAACCCATACTTTTTAGTGATGCTGGATGGTCTTTCTGTCATGTTTTCAGGTTTACTATGTTGTGACTTTGGAATCTTTATTGTAAAATCAGTGTCATCAGGTTGAACAAAGTGATGCTTATGTTTCAGCCACTTATATTTTTTCTCCTAGTGATATCCCTGACTTATATATTTCAGTCAGCAACCAGAAAGTGAGAAATAGTGACTAATAGAATTCATTTTAGATCCTACTTCAAATACCAGTCAAAATAAATAGAGAACAGGATGTGTTAATTTTGCGTGAAATGGATGTGTTAAAAGAAAAATTGCCCATGTTCAAGCCATTGTATGGATAGTAAGGGGCATAGTAAAACTGGGGAAATTATATAAAGAGTTCAAACGGTCATCGCGGGTAGCTGTTATGTATCCAGTCTCAACCCATTCCAGTGGTGAGTGTATCAACAGGAGCAACAGTCATAACTCATCTCTGCTTGTGGTGAGCAGGGTATTGGAAACACTAGCTTTGTATGAAGTTGGGCCCAGTACAGTGGACACCAAGTCCTTCAGTCCCTGGATACTTTGCACATCCTCTACTGTTCATTAGACATTAGTGCAAACAAAAGTGTTTCTGTGGAAAACCAGGGTGTTAGAACCTTAGAGCTGCACTGACTCATGATGCAAAGCAAGGTGGATGCTCTGATAATTAGCAGTCTCATAGTTTTGTGGAAATCAGCAGATTCATTATGGTGTATTTTTAAAAGAGCTGTGTTGGAGTCAGTGGAGATGAACCAAATTACAACACACAATGGTCTGAAATTACAGTAGTTGAACAGATAATTTGCCAGATTCTAGGTGCCTTGATTATGGAAAGTCAACAAGGCTAAAATTTCAGCTTTTGGTACCACTTGAATTGAAAGTTCTAGTGATACTTTTGGAATTACTTCTGTTGGCAGACTTTGTTCAAACATGATACCCTTCAAAGACTGAAAGCTGCATTGAGGTGACTGTGTTCTTCATGTCAAACTTCTGTCTAATGAAACTGTTTTTGCATCATAACACTGTAATATTTTAGACATAGAGATTCTTAGAACAACCATAATAATTTTATTCCTTGTTTAAATAACTAAACAAATAACCATATTTTCTTATGATGAAAGCATCTTAGCTCATTTAATTCTAGATATCTAAATCTGCGCTAATCACCTAGGTTGCTTTTTATAGGCAATGGAAAGGAATAAATCTTTCTAGGGCACAATCCAGTGACCTACTTTAGATGTCTATCTTAGGATGAGATGTTCTCTGTGTTAGAAATGCCTGTTAAGGGAGACCAGGCGAGTGCCTCTGGTAGTAATATCTTTCTTTTAGTTGTCTGCATCAGATATTGTCCAAGCTGGCTCTATTTTTCAAACATCGTGACAATTTTCCTTCTTTTTAGTGTCTGATATTGGTGGTAGGGGAATGGCTGGACCAGATGATCTTAGAGGTATTTTCTAACCTTAATGATTCTCTGTTTCTATGATTCTCAAAATCTTCATGGTACAGGCTTACACTCTCCTCCTCCTCCTCCTCCTCCTCCTCCTCCTCCTCCGCCTCCTCCGCCTCCTCCTCAGTCTTTCTGATTGTGTAGATCTACAGCTGGTACAGCTTGATGCAGTTGTGAATCTGTAACATACGCAAAAACCCACAGTGGTGTGATAGGCATGGGCACAACGCCATTTCATAAGCCCATATGCAGCTTGGGCACCACTGATGCAGTCATTCTCTTGCATTTTCAGATTCTTTTTGGCTTCAGTTGTCCCCTCATAACATCTGACCCAGCAGACTAAGTTTACATCTCAAAATACCTGTGTATGACTGCACTTACTTAAGACTGGAATGTATGGTCTTTACATGGGAAAACATTTTTGGAGTTCAGAGTCTGGATTTTGCCTTCTTAGCACAGAAGGCTGATAACAGCAGCCACTGGTATCTGTTGGTGCACTTCAGGGACATCCAGATGGAATGTTAATGCCTGCAATTTCTGAAGGATCTAGAAGAAAGATTCTGTGTTTGTCCAAAGTCAGAAAAAAAAAAGGAAAAAAAAAAAGCAAAAAAAAAAATGACGACAAACATGCAGGTTCTGAAGTCCTTTACTCTCCTGAAAAGTACTAATAGGGTGCTACTTCAAAAAGATATGCAAGCCAGTTGGTACACTGTATGCAACAAGTCCAAGGGAGTGTGCTGTGCTATATCATTAAAGCCAGTGAATCTTAAAAGTCTGATTCAAGAGTTCCACCTTTCTGACACAATCAGCATTATGTAGACTTACAAGCCTGCTGAGTCTTCAGCAGAGATTATGACTGATTAGTATCCTCTATTTCGAGAGTGAAGTGCACGAGATAATTTTAAAAGTTCAATTTCCTCATAGAGGTCTTCGGTGAGCTTGAAGCTGAAAAACTCACATAAAGTATACTGAGAACACTGTCACACAATTTAGCTTTGCAACCTGCTATTCGTTCTGTGCTTCAGGGAAGATGAAATGTGATTTCTTACTGCAGCTATGCAAAAATTGTGTCTGCTTTTGGGCAATGTGACCTGGTGCTATATTTTGGAAATTGATCTTCTCTGTGTCTTCTCTGTTGCCCATCTGAGCACCTTTTAAATTTAAGGAACTGGACACTACTTTAGTGCTGTGAATTTCTGCATTTCGTTATAACAATTATCACATTTTGAAAGTTCTGCAAATGCCTTGTAAACAACTTTTATTTGGTGGACCCAATCTGCTCTGACAATAAAGCAGACAAGTGGCCAGAAGATGGCTTCAACAGAGTATACATGCTGTGATACTCACCAAGTTGTAGTTGCCTTTCTTCTTTTACATGGTGATCTATCCATTGTTGCTAGCGTCCAGAAAACAGAGCTTAGCATCTAGATCTTTGGTCTGAGTCACAACTAAAGTATGTTCAAGTTTCTTCCTATCTCCTTCAGGTCTGACTTCCTCATCAGTACTTTTTTTCCTGCTGATGTCAGAAAACACATTTAAAGTTGCTGATTGGACATCAATTCATGAAATATCTGTGCAGAATGATCACTGCCAAGATCACCATTCTTGCAATCAGCTTCTGTTGGCTCCAATGCTTCATCTGTTTTCCATACATCATTAGGAACACCTGGCAGACTGGCTGGTGAGTCAATGGACTGACAAGATCTGCTCTATCAGTAAGCACTGTATTTATCAAACTGCTCTCAATCTTTTTAAGTAAGGTTTCAGCATCCGTGTATATCTTCAAATCTCAGGTCTTGCAGGTTTGCAAATACTTGGGAGTGCAATGATTCAGCTGTTATCTTCAGGTGTTGAATGCAGCCTTAGCAAGTTCAGCGACAATACTAAGCTGGGAGGTACTGTTGTCTCTCTGGAGGGACAAGAGGCCTTGCAGAGGGATCTAGATAGACTGGACGATCAGCACTGGCATTAAATTCAACAAAGGTAAAGGCCTGGAGTGGAGTAACACCCAACAGATGTACAGACTGAGAGATAAGTGGCTGGAGAGCAGCTCAGCAGAAAGGGACATGGGAGTACTGGTGACAGCAGGCTCAGCATGAGCCAGCAGCATGCCCTGGCAGCCAAGAGGGCAAACCACAATGTGAGGTGCATTAAACACAGCACAGCCAGCCAGACAAAAGAGGTGATTTTCCCACTGTGTTTAGCATGGGTATAGCCTCACCTTGAATACAGTGTGCAGTTCTGGGCTCTCCAATATTAAAAGGATACTAAGATACTTGAATGCATCCAGAGGAGGGCAACACAGCTGGTAAAAGGGCTGGGGACACCTGGGGACACCTGGGGAGAGGCTGAGGACACCTGGGTTGTCTAGTCTGGGAGAGGCAGGCTAAGAGGTGACCTCATGGCTTTCCACAACTTCATGAGGAGGGGAAGTGGACAGGGAGGTACTGGTCTTTGATCCCTTGTCCCACAGGGAGGTACCGGTCTTTGATCCCTAGTCCCAGATGATAGATAGAGGGAATGGCACGAAGTTGCACCAGGGGAGGGTGGTCAAACACTGGAACAGGCTTCCTAGTGAGGTGCTTGACAGGCCACACCTGTCCTCTGAATGCTTTTATTTGCTGATATATTATGGTTTTCCAGTGGGTTTAAAGATTCAAGAACATAGACTGCTTTCTAAGATTAGCATTGGCATTACACTCTAGAACACTCACCAGCATTGTGTAAATAAGAGCAGTAAGAGCAGATGTACAAACAGAACTGGTAGGTGTCACCTAACTTTCATTTCAGTGACCATCACAGATACATGACCTGTCTGGCAAGATTATTGCATGTAAAACACATTCTGTGAAAAGGTACAAAAGAATCTTGCGAGTTCAAATTTTTCACTACAGCTTAATGCTTTAGCTACTGTCTTCTAATACAACAGGTTTGATTCAAAGAAAAATACCAGGGTAGTATAGGGCACTGAGTGGTGACCATGCTACACTTCTGATACTCCAAGTAAGGATTTAAGTCTCTTTCTTGAACCATTATTTGACTACAGAAACTGTTATACCTAGTAGGCATAGTACAGCCTCTACAACTTTGACCGTGCTCACAGGCCCAAGTTCTACCTTCTATTAAGCTCCTCTCTCAGCATTATCAAATGTGATGATTTGTATCGACAGAACAGAACATAAAGGATGTCAATTTGGACCAACACAAACACAGGGTCTGTGCATATTGACTGTTTTACCCAATGTATTCATCTGGCTTCTGACAAATCTTAGAATTCCTAATTTTTCCTGTTTGAATGTTGTGCCCAGGTTTGGACTTAACCCAGTGCTATAGATCCTTTGAAAACAACACCAACAACAAAAGTCTTCTTGACTCAAACAGAATTCATGTCTTATGGGACATCTCTTTCAAAATATCCTACAGGGATATTAAACAAGAAGTTTCCTACAGACTTAAAAACTATATCCAGTCTTTAGGTAATCATGCATCCATTTGATATTTAATGCATAGTTTGCAAGTAATTTATGACAGTTTAGACTTGGAAAAAAAGCACAAATAATCCATATGTTGGAATAACATGTACATAAGCCTTAGTTAGAAGCTTCATCAACTCAATGCTTGTTAGTAAGGTCGTAACTTCCTGGTTGCCTCCAAGTCTCTGTAAATGTTTTGTTTTTGTGCATATAACTGGATTGACCTCTCTAGATTTAACTTCATGTGACTGGATCTATTCATGGAAGATTAGATGACAAATCCTATTGGGTCAATCTAAACCAGATCTGATATAATCATCATTGTGAATGCATCTCTTGATTGACTATAATGGAGATGACTGGAGTCCTGTTCCTTCAGAAGATGTGTATGACAAGCTCAAGAAGACGCAATTAGTTTTAATTGTATTTCACCAGTAAAAAATATCCTGGCTGATCAAACTCATGTATCTTTTGCAATTCTCTCTCCCTACACATATTTTTGAAATATTCACTCCTGTTTTTAGTGAACATGGAGAAGAGTATTGATTAAACTGTTAATACATGTAAGGAACTGAATGACCTTAATTCAACAAAATACAAATATTTGTTGGGTTTAATTTAAAAAATGCATCTCTTTCTATTTCTAAATTCTTTCTATATTCTAAATGCATCTATTTCTATCCTATCCTATCCTATCCTATCCTATCCTATCCTATCCTATCCTATCCTATCCTATCCTGTTCTGTTCTGTTCTGTTCTATTCTATTCTATTCTTATTCTAATTTGATCCTAGAGTGGTGATTGAGTAAATATGTATGTACCTCAAGTTTTCTATCTAGTTCAATTTGCTATACATAAATTATGATTTTCAGAAAGCACCAAGCAACTGCCTCTTCCCTATCAAGTCTGTTTAAAATGCCTTAAATTTGATACCACAGTCTTTGAATCCTTGATGTTCAAGCCTGATTCACTTACCTGCCAATGAATGGCTCCTGCCATTGCCTCTTTCTTTACCAAACCTTGTGAAGAAATTGTCCATGGAGGTGAGAAGACCAGCCTCTCTTCTCATTGCTTAACAGTGTGACACAATACTTATTTGTTTTCACTGAAAGGAGTCACACTGTCTTTAATAGGCACTGATGTAAACTCTTGGGCCTCTTGTTTGTCTCTTTTTCGCAAGGAATACCTTTTGTAATCATGATTCTTCTGAGATGGGCATAGAGACATCCACCAACTACTTTCACATGAACTGTGACCAGGAAGCACTCTCAGTCTGCGCATCAGGACAAGAGTTAAATTGTGGGCCAAGAAGTGAAAAGCTCTCTATCCTCTCATCATCTCCTTATGTTGCTCCATGATTATGGTGATGACCTGCATTCACTTTCAACTCAACCTGCAGATGTGTTCTGACACCCTTAAAAAAAAAAAGGAGGAAAGAAGCTGCAGCTTTGCCAACATATTCTTTTTCTTTCTTTTCTCCAGGAAAATACAGTTTACATGTTTTATGAGATTAATGTCACTTTCTTCTGATTACGAGAATCTGATCAGCATATTAATAAGTTAAAAATAAAAACCCTCAAACTATGCAACAGCTGCTATTTTGCTGTTGAATCTATTCAGGGTATGTAATTTTTTTATGAGATATTTATTGTAATAGAGAGAGGGATTTGTTTGAGAATGTGTGTGTGTGTGTGTGTATATGCGTACATGTGTGTGACTTTGAGCTTGCATTAATACAACTAGTTGTGTCTCTTCTACATAATACATGAGGGCAGAGGAGGATATCCATTGTGTTGCCTAGTGGAAAGCATGTACAGCAAATTGTAGCTATTCTGGTGGGACAGCGTGTGGGTGAAGGCAGTTTTGTCAGGAACTGGATGTGTCAGTGTGTGGCAGTAAGGAAGAGCGATAGACTCAAGTCCTGTTCTACACAACCTGCCATTATACCTACTGTTTTGGGGAGAAGTCCATATGTCTTGTTAAGACTGTGTGCTACATTTGGGGTCTGGCAAAGATGTGACAACAAACTATTTGACTAGAGTTGGGGAATCAGGTCAGCAGATCTCAAAAACATGGTGCTAATGTGCTAACCACTTTATTTGAAATGGGCTTATGTAGTTTGCCTATTTGTAACAGCAAGTTGATATGACAAGAAATCATTTTCTATCCCATATACCTAAAGATGTGCTAAAAGGTCTAGAATTTTAAACATGACATTGTGCCTAAATGAAGGTAGATATATGATGCGGTATTTTCTTGACCTGGTCTTTAGAGACCCTGATCTCTTGGGGTGGTGGAAGGATACTGAAGATACTGAAGGCCTGCAGTTCCCTCTGAGGCCAACAGGATTCTGAAGTGCTCAGCATCTCTAAAACTCATTGCACCTTTAGAAGATAACAGTTGTGTTACAAATGCAGTAGAGTGGTCTGTCCATTCATGTGCTCTTTACCAGATATGTTGTCAATTTGAATGGTTGCACCTTTTTTATTCTGTTTTTCTCCCCTGAAAACTGTCAAGTAAAGTGGAGAAGCTGGAGAGCAGAAGACACATAAATTGAATTCCTATACATAGTTAAAATAGAAGACTATTTGATCATGACTGAAAGTGAATTCAATGCGTTGCTGTAGAAACCATGGCAAATACATTAACCTCAGTGCCTAACCATTGCATTCTTTTAACAGCTTTATTTTTAATAGCTGTTTACTTAAGAATATACCTCAGCTGTGCTACTGTATACTTTTTGTACTTCTGCACAAAGAAAGGTATTATTTCTTCTAGGTAGACTGTGTGAACAGCTCAGCTTACTGCTGCTAGTAACTTCTTTACTTCATAAACGGCATATTCCCTGGATATGTCTACTGCCTCTGCCATGTGATAAAAATACCCATTCCTGCATGACCAGGGCAAACATTCTTTTCTGCAGTATTCAAAACAAATCAAGAGAGAGATCTGTGAGAATCTGAGATTTCAAGGAATCCTTCTCAGTAGGATCTCCGTCCTTAAAGAAGACCAAGGAATGTGGAAACTGGGGAACTGCCAGAAAGTTTTGCTGTTTTGTTTTAGTCAGATACGCATACCTCCCTTTACCTTTCTCCTATCAGCAGCCACCCCCACCCAGGAGTGTTGATGTTGGTTTGGTGCCCAGAATACATGATCCCACCACAGAATGTTAAAAGACAATCTGGAATAAGTGTTTATGTCAGCTGTTGTTCAAAGAAATGAAAAACAATCTTGGATCTTGAATACTATGTTGTTCCTCATAAAAAAGAATAAATGGATTGTGACTTGGATATACTTAAGGGGGTGTAAATTAGAGCAGGGTTAATTGTTGATGATAAACAAAACCAAATATAGACTTGGAGGTTGCACCCTCCTTTTCCTCTTGAGATTGTTCACAACCTTTGCACACATTTGCCCATTGTTTTATACTGCCTGATAGAGTGATTGCATGTCACTGGCCTCTGACTCTTGAATTCCTGTAAAGGCCCAGTCTAGGGAAACAACCTCTAGAAATGTAAAGTGGTCTCACCATGTGAATGCTCAGCACCTTGCTGGTTCTCTGTAATTACAATAGACAGAGAAGATGTGATCAAGTCATTTGACCTTAGATTCTCTGGATGGCAGCAGATGATGAATTAGGAGGTAGACAGACAAGATTATAGAATTACTGGGATATTTTGACTCTTTCTAAAGTCTGCCTGAAGAATTGCCACAAAAATTCAAGCTTTATAATGTTGGTTGGACTTGAGTATCCTCAAGATGTCTTTTCCCTTTGTTGTATATGGGCCATGGAATGATGAGCAGTGCCTGTGGCCCCAAATGTGAAGGACATGGCATTTTTCTGTCTGATTTATTTAATTACTTCTGTGTCAGGGCTCTGCCTAGGGTTTTTACAGGATCCAAGCTCCAAACAGTGCAGTCATGATCCTCTGTCAGTCATGCTTCAACTCCATTGTCAGAAGTCTAATATAAGGCTGAGGTACTTAATTCCAATGGTCATTTCTTAATTGTTGTGCCTTGCCCCACATGCTTGCCAATCGTATTTGCCGATTCTCTATTATTTCTCCATTTTTTGTCACCTTTCACCCTAGTCATAGTGAAAAACAAGCCAGTAATTTTGATAACCCAAGTTCTAATTGTAAAGAGTGTGATTGGATTTCCGTAATAACCTCAATGTCAGAGCTGCTGAAAAAGTGCCAGAAGGTCTGTTCCTCTGCTGGGTCAGTCAAGAATTGCTCTGGTGTTTGTTTTTTTTTCTTTTTTTTTTTCCCCTACATTTTCTGGTCAGCAGCACAATGCAGAAGGGGAAAAATCAGCTTTAGGAGAAGGAAGGTTTCCCTGAATACACAGACTTTTGAATGTGTCCTGGGAGTGTGCCTTGGGATTTAAACAGCACCAGATTATGTATCCTCAGTTAGCAAAAGCCTTATACCTCAGTTAGCAAAATCCCATGTTGATCTGTAGCAAAAGAATATGAGTGCTTTCTAGAGAAGTTGAAGAGTAGGGAAACTCTTCTCCCTTAAAAAAGTGGATTTCATGCCATCACAAACTAAATTTCAGATTTGAGCCTGATTTTTTTTTTCTTTTCTGGTCTCCTAACCAAACTTTTCCTCTTGCTTTTGTTTCATCTCTAGCAAGAACCTCTGAATGAAAGCTGAAGTGAAGTTCTTGCATCATGAATGTTGAAACCAATGGGCTCAGAGAGCTGAGAAAAAAATTGGAAGTGGCAGAAAAATAAATAGTTTTATAATTTATTATGCTTCTGCTTTCCACAGAAAAGTTTTAATAGATACACGATATTGTATAATACAGAAATAAGGCTGTCAGCTGTAGTCTTTCTGGTACGTTGCTAAATATGTAATACAGACAGAAAGGAAATTCTGTATGTTTTCACAATGGTGTCTTCACTGATCTTCTCCTCTCTAGAGATCTTTTCAGATGACCGTTCAAGTTATTGAGGATTTCTTCTTTCAAAGAGTTTTAGTTCACATCTATAGTTTTTCAGCTTTTGCTATCCACTTATGTCCCCAGCAATCTGAGATGGGCACTGGGAAACCCTTCTACTTGTACTTTGCTTTTCTTGGACTCTGCAGAATAACCTTGGAAACAAGACACTCTGTACACTATCCAACGTATTAGTTCGGACTGATTCCAAGTTTCCAAACAAATATACATAAATACAGACTTAGATATCTCTATCACATATATGTTGCTGCCATTAGGAGCAGCCTACAAAAGGTTCCAGCTTACTGCAATATTTTCACGGACAAGGTACTCACCTATCTCCCATCTGCTAAGGTCTTGTCCAGGAACACACAGCTGCTCAGTGAGGGGAACTCAGCATTCAGGAGGCTCTTTCAAAAAGGGTATCCCCTTTTTGAAAACAGGAACTCATTCACCAAGTTTTATAAAGAAATGGTCATAACTTGGCACACACGCACACACACATATATATATAATATATATATATTATTGTCACAATATATATATTATTGTGACCATGCAAATGGTGAGAGTAATGGCTTTAATTCACAGGAAATGTTTATATGTTACACAGACACAAACACAATTGATAGACCACACATTGGGAAGATGTCTGCCTGGGAAAAACTCATAGATATACCCTACAGCTGACAAGTGAGTTCCTTTATTACAACGAAAGCTCATGCATTCTTTCTGGTCATGGTTGAAGTTGTTGTTTGTGTTAAATTAGCAAAATCTTCTAAAAGAGAAGATATAGGAGAAAGAAAAGACATACTGTTTAAGTATGGGAGTGAGAAACAGTGGCCTGCACTTCAGTTTCCATCAGTACTGATCATTTGATTTCTTTGTGCCTCAGTTACACAACCGCAAAATGGAGATATTTGTTTCCTCTGTTCACTTGGTTTGGAAACATCTAAAGAAGGAACAGAAGAGAGAAGTCTCCTCTCACCATCCGGTAGTGAAACACTGTCACTGCCACTATTTTACAGAAGGAGGAATTGCAGCAGAGAAGCCAAAAGGTTTGCCCAATGCCACAGAACAAAATGGGGCAGGACCTCAGGTCTCTCCAGCCAGGACCACTCCAGCAATGGCCAGACTCCGTCTGCACGGTTTCCTTCGCAGCTGAGAGCTACAGGGCACACACTGGACACCTCCAAGAGGCGTGATGTCTGCTGGTAAGTGACAGGAGGGTGGTAGCAATGGCTTTGTTGCAGGTTGGGCCTGGGCTGAGGGTGCAGTGGGCTCTGACTGCAGCACAACAGCACTGGCCTCAGTGGTTTGCTTCCTTCCAAGGGAGGTAATTCAGGTTACTCAGTAGCCCCAGTTTCTGTACAGCCTTTACTTGTGGCAATGCCTTGGCAGGGTACCTGTCCTGAGGCTGTCTACCAGCCTCATGTGGGACAAGAGCTGTGGGTTGACCCTGTATGTGAACATCTTCCCTGCATAGGTAAATCTACAAAAATATCACTCATTGCTTTTAACAGAACCTTTGCCAGGTAGACTGTCTCCTGTCTACGCTTCACATTAGTATGTCCCTTGGAAAGCAGCAGTTCGTGTCACATATCTTTTCATGGTTTGGTATAGGCCTGCAACTTCTTGTGCTAATTTGATACAACAGAGATTGCTTCTGCTGCTGTAACGACTGAGGCTGCATCTGTAGTTGTCCCAGATCATCCTGAGCATATGGAGATGACAGAATTTCTCATTAGAGTCGCTTTTGCTACAGATGTCTCATTCATGGGACCACGTTTGCTCTTCTGAGCTGGTGGTATGACTGTGGTTTGGTTATAGTGATGGACAGAGTGCTTCTTCATAGTTTCTGAATAAACTGGAGCCTGGTAAAAATTCCAGCTGAATCTTGCACAAACAGTGCCACGAGTAAATCTTATCCCTCATAAAGGAGAAACAACAGCTGTGTAGATTTCAAGCTGTCAGGCAAAGCAACGGCAAGTAAACAGTACCCTTGCTTTTTGATTGTTGACTGAACCTGTAATTACTGTCCTTCCATGCTCTGCCAACCTATGTTCTTATATCATCTCTGGGTCTGAGGTCCCTCCTTCCTTCCCTTCTCTCTTAAATTTTCCTTCTCATTTGCCAGGTGCTTTCCTTAGTGTGAAGGTCAGGACTGGGGATACTGGATGACCGAGGTCACACGTAGCTGGGAACTTGAGGCAGTACAACCCATGTCCTCATTCAATTCTTGAATGCCTGTTCAGGGTTTCTGATTTAGTCTGTCCTCTCTCATGTGGTAGCTTGGCTGTTTAGAGAAGGATTCATATGATTCAGTCATGTCCAATTGTGAGTGGTTACTCAAATGTCAGTCTCCACTGAATAACAAGATGAAACAAGAAAAAAAAAAAAAAAAGATAATCAGTTAGACACTTTGGGAGAATATGTCTGTGTACAGTTTATGAAATTCACTGTAGCTTTATGAACTGTCTATTTTTATGTCTAATCACTATCTTTGTCTGTGCGCTGCTCATGCTTCTTGTACAAAGAAGCTGGGGAGCTGCGCCTTTGGCTCTGCGGTTGAAAGAGACAGTCATAAAAGTCTATTATTAGCTAGTGAATAGGCATGGTCCAGGCAGAACAATGGGGTGGCTGAAGCTTTGGGAAAAGCCAGTTTTCTCCAAGTGCCCGGCAGGAGGCCAGGAAAGGAGGAATTTCCCCAAGAGCAGAACAAAGGTACCAGGTGTTGGGGTTAGGGCTTGCTGACTGAGAGGGGCCTTGGAGGAGAGACACAGAAGGAGGCAGAAGGAGCCAGGGGACAGGAAGCAGCAAAGGGAGGTGCTCTGGTGGTGCAGGAGCAGTTCTGAACTTGGCTGTGGTGACCGCCAAGTTCAAAGGAAACTCAGCAAGGGGAGGGGAAAGCATCTCTCTCTCTCTCTTGGTACCCGTCCCCGAGATGCAGGTTGCATGGAAAAGCTTCTGATCATAAGGGACTAGAAGCAACGCAGCTCCTGCTTACTAATAAAAATTGCAGTGAAACTTCCTCCTACCCTGACGTGGCAATTGCTTGAGAGCCCTCCCTCCCACCTAGCAGATTAGGATCATGTGAAAGGTGTTATGTTTAATGGGATTTAACAACAAATTCAGACAGGGAATTGTTGCCCAAAGTGGAATTAGGCTAACTGGGACAACAACAAACACAAGTACAACCCATGAAAAATTCAGCAAGATTGTTAATGAGGAGTAGTCATGGACCTTTTTTTTCTGCCTTATCTGAAAGACTTTGTTTCAGGAAGCCGCATAAAATCTGATGGGACTATTGATTCGGACATGACCCTGCCCCAAAGGTGTGCCTAATGAGTGAGATCTACAAGATAAGGGTGGTGTGTACAGTGGCTGCAGAGTTTTAATCATTTCTGTGTGAGCATTTTAGCTTGGGAGTATATACATTCAAGTGTTTTAAATGGTCTCCAGATGTTGTAAAATCACTATAAATAGATAAAAAAAACTATAGATTTTTAAAAAGGCCACAAAAGTGTAGAAGAGAAAGGTCAGATATTGGGCCTCTTATCAGTTACCAGAAATGTGTAAGTGCCTGTACATGGCAAAGGAACATCATTCCTACCCTATCTGAAACCCACAGAAATGTTATGCTCCATATTTGGTGACAACTTCCTCCTCTATCTCCCTCCCTACCCTATTTACTGCTTCTGTCTCTCTTAGAGAATGTTGAATCATAATAATCAGCATTTTTTTTGCATTGTATATAAAATAAAAGCAATAACTCAGTAACAGAAAACCTTGAGCTAAGGGTGTTGTTTTTGGGACTGTCTTCATTTTCCTTCAGTGCACGAGCTATGCTTTAGAAACTATTCCCTCTGGCAACCCATAAAACAGAAACTTCTCCATTTTTTCCACCCCAGGAAACATTCTGTCAGCAATTCACTTGTAGTGTTCATCTATGAATATTGAGATGATTTTTTTTTGTCTCATTCCTAAGTATTAACACAAGGTGCAGTGAGTATCTACAGTACAAACTGCGTGAATAATTACAGTGTGAATAACAGTAAGCCCAATCAGGAAAACACAGAAGGCTGGAGTGAAATTTGTAATGCACAACAGGGCTTGTGACATTCTGAATTTATTCTACTTCTGTTCTACCGCTGTCAGAAAGCCCATTAGTTTTAAGGCCATGACCTTGTATCCTTCAGTATTTCTGCATGTTCTTCAAGCAGGTGATGCTCCATGTTTCAGTGAGGCTGATCATGTGCAGAGAGTTCCAGGCATGCATCAGTTGTTACTGTGGTATTACAGATGCATGGGGACATACTAGAATCATAGAACCATAGAATGGTTTGGGTTGGAAGGGACATTAAGGATCACTTAGTTCCAGCACCCGGCCATGGGCAGGGACACCTCCCACCAGACCAGGTTGCCCAAAGCCCCATCCAACCTGGCCTTGAACACTTCCAGGGATGGGGCATCCACAGCTTCTCTGAGCAACCTGTGCCAGTGCTTCACCACCCTCTGAGTAAAGAATTTCTTCCTTATAGCTAATATAAATCTGCCTTCTTTTATTTTAAAACCATTGTTCCTTGTCCTATCACTACACCCCCTGACAAAGAGTCCCTCCCCAGCTTTTCTGTAGGCCCCCTTTAGGCCCTGGAAGGCCGCTGTAAGGTCTGCCCGGAGCCTTCTCTTCTCCAGCCTGAACAACCCCAACTCCCTCAGCCTGTCTTTGTACGAGAGGTGCTCCAGACCCTTGATCATCCTTGTGGCCCTCCTCTGGACTTCTACTAATATGTCCATGTCCTTCTTGTGCTGGGGGCCCCAGAGCAGAACGCAGTGCTCCAGGTGGGGTCTCACGAGAGCAGAGCAGAGGGGGACAATCACGTCCCCAGCCCTGCTGACCATGCTTCCTTTGATGCAGCCCAGGGTATGGTTGGCTTTCTGGGTTATAAGCCCACACTGCTGGCTCGTGTTCTGTTTTTCTTCTGCCAGTACTCCCAAGTCCTTCTCCATAGGGCTGCTCTCAAACCACACACGATAGTAAGGACTGGGACGAAGGTTTGCACATGCGACAGAATTCAGCAATGCTCTAAATAGTTTGCCACTGAAGGATATAAATGACAACTGCAAGAATTCATGATACAGTTTCACCTGTCAGCTGAGCCAATTTAAGCTAATATTTTATTGCAGCTTCTGTATGGGAAGAGTGTGTGAAACATTGGTGAACATACCTCAGTTAACAAGTGATAAATGTTTAAGCTGCAATAACTTGACTGTGACATTGTTATCCATAGTCCAAGTATAAGGTAGGAGTGAATGAGTGGGAGACCAGAGAATGCAAGTTACCAGTGCATCTTTAAAGGAGACCTGGCAGAGTATCAGCAGATTGGACAGTATGTTCTGCGAGGTGGGTTTTAAGGAGACATATGAAGAACAAATGATGTGTTGGCTCCTCTATGGGTTTCCATGTTGAGTAACTTTAATGCATAAAGATGGAGATTAGGGACTGAATGAAGTTACTTTTGGGAAAATGCAATAGACAGACAATGATGGATAACATTTTTGATGGAGTCAAATCTGTGACTAATCACTTGAGAAGGTATTGGAGTTGGGATATAAATGTTACGCCTAGATACTTGTTCTCCATACAACAGCTAATGGGGCATTGCCAGTTGAGGACTTCAAAGTCATAAATTGGATTTCCAAAATCACTACATCACTTTAAGTATTGTGTTCTTGTTCTTGTTTTTGTTCTTCTTGTTTTTGTTCTCCTTTTCCTTCTCCTTCTCCTTTTTTTTTTTTTTTTTAATGGAACAGAATTCTTTTTATTGACTTCCGCAGAAAGGTTGTTGGGTAACTATTTAGTATTAGGACTGCTGTCCTTCTGATACATTGATGTGCAGCTTTCAGGAGCCTTCTGTTGAAGTCAGCTTGCCAATTGCAGCACAGACGTATTTTAAAGATGTCTGGCCTCATGATCTCTTTTCTTGGCCACCGTAACTGACCCAGGAAAAATGCCCACCTCCATTTTGCAAGTGTTGAATGCCATCGGTTTTGTGTCGATGTACACATTTTGCCACTGAGTAAATTCTCCAGTTTGGGGGATGAGGATTTTTGAAATTCTGCACTCTGGTGTGAAAACCAGTTTCAGCATCTATTCGTGGTAGCAAAAACAGCTTGTTAGGTGATAGCAGACTTTTCAGAAACAGAAGAGAAGGGAAAGAAATCAATGAGTAGAAATGATTAAGCACAAGCACGTAATACCAGGAAATGGTTGTTTTATCCATCTGCATTATTAACCATCATTCATCACAATTAGTTACTGTGCAGTACCTACAACTATAAATAGTTTTCATTTGACCTTTTCTGCATCTGTTGAGCCCAGAATATTCAGATATACCTTTGAATGCTTCCACATGTTCCACATGTTAACCAGTATACACTCTTGCACCAGACAAACAGAATATAACAGTGGTCACTGTTATGGGCTCTTGATGCTTGTGGAGTGAATTAAGGCACAACCTTCTTGACCAGTGATTTTCAGGCAATGTGTCCACATGCTGTGCAGGTCTTCTGGGGTTAGCAGAATGACCACCTTGGAGAAGCCGTGTGAGCAGACAAAGAGGTACTGAGAGGGTTTTACCTTTCCCTCCTTTGCAGCCCCCTGCATTCTGAGATGTGCTTGCTTCTCAACACTGACTTGTTGACAGTGACAACACTGACTCCCACATGGTCTGCCTTCCTGCCACCAAACCTCATATCCTGCAAGTGCATCTAACCATTCGTAACTCTAGTGCTGTGTCTGGGAGGAGCCACAGGAGGAGTTTCGAAAGACCTGTGCTTCACGGCTTACAGGCATTAATTTTGCACAGGTGATTCCCTTTCATTTTGTCCTGGATTTAGTCCCTGTATGACCAGGGTTGCATCAGCTAACTCAGGCTGAGGTTACAATGTAATAGAAGGAAGTGAAAAGTACTTTACATTCGTATGCTAGTCACAAGTACATGGCAGATCTGTGGTCCAGTTTCTCCCATGATCCCAGGACAAAATGGCAATGAATTTCACTTAGGGTTAATTTAAGGGGATTCTTGCCATGGTCCTGTGTATTCCATCCATATTACTTTTCTTCAGAAGAGATTGTGGTTTGATGCTTTGTACTTGGGAGGACTTACAGAAATTGAAAAGGCTTGACCAATATAAAGGTATTTATCTAGGATAAAATGGGGATTGAATTAATTTTGTGCTGTGTGGTAACACTGTGGTCAGATTTTCCCCACCAGAGTTTTGCCTCTTGATTTTTAAACAAACGAAACAGATAACCAACCAAAATATTGTCTGTCCCACAGACATTGTGTAAATGCAGGCATATGCAACTTGCGCATATCTTGGTTAAGTTTTCTGTCTCTTCTGCCCTTTTACTTCCCAGATGCCTCTAGTAACTATCATGGTACAGGTTTTCTCTACAGCTTGTGTCAATAACTGCTCTAATAATACTTTGTGCAAGCATTTGACTTCACAAGAGTATCCTAAAGTTATTTTTAAAATCAACCATATGAAAGGACGTCTAACTGCTAGCACTTGTGCTGCAGTTCACTGGTACAAAAATATGTGCACAGTTAGTTGCTAGTATTAAATTGCAGCTTGCAATTTAGCTGGGCCTGCACTTAATACATTCTTTGAAATAGATATGCACTTGTGTGCACACCATGTGTTTGTCTTGAACAAGAATGGCTAGGACCATTATGGTGTACGATATGCTGATCAGTAAATAAAGACATAGACCTGGCCAGAGTCTGTGACTTAGAGCAAACTTGTGATGCAGAGCAAAGGGACAGACTTCAGCGAAGTGTGCGGTGGGTTCAACACAGTCAGCTGCTGAGTTGGGGTGGAAGCTGAAGGTAGGCCACAGCAGCAGAAGGAAACTCTGGAAGGTGGGAGGGTTAAGGTAGAGAAGGATTCCTTGCATGTCTTCTTTGCTGTATGGGCTTCAGAGTGGTACAACTGCAAATTGAATGTTAGACCAGTTTCATTCCATATGCAGTTAAAAAAAAGAATCCCAGAACTAATGTGGATGCTCAATTATCTTAGCAACAACACACATTTTGTTAAAATGTCCTCCTGCTTCCTCTGCTTTAGTTGCCTCTTTATTTTTTCTTTTTTTCTTTTTTTCTTCTTTTCTTTTTTACTTTTTTCTTCTTTTCTTTTTTTCTTTTTTCTTCTTTTCTTTTTTTTTTTTTCTTTTTTTTCTTTTTTCTGAAGAGTATTTGCTTCAAATCTGTCTTGAAAGTGTAAGAAGATAGTTCTGCATTCCTGTTCGGTCTGGGGCCTCTCGGCTGTGCCTGCAGATGCATGATATGGTGGCTCACATGACACTGATATATGTCCAATATGAATGGGGGAGAGACCACCCTATTTATTTGTATAGGCCACAGAACAGCCAATGATTTGACATAGCTATTGCCATTACTTATTAACAAGTCTGATTTGCCACATCTTTGTAATTATGATATGAAGTAATCTTTTTATTTATTTATTTATTTATTTATTTTTAATGTCCTAAATACAGGGCACTCTTACAACTTTACATGATAATGTTTTGTATTAACACTTCCTTTTTTATTATTACTATTATTTTATTTGGGTCACACCAACTTACTACCCTAGACAACCAAGACTTGTCTGTGTTGTGTTTTGCCAGGGCCTTCCACCATAATACATTATGATATTCCCTGTCAGAGATGAAACATTCACTACAATTGCTCTTGTTTACTAGCTACCAAGGGTGATGCTCTACTTTTATGTGCCTTTAGAAAAGGATGGTAGTGAATCCATCCCAACAGCTTGCATCCAAATACCAGGTTTTCCTGTGTGATTATTCTGATGTTATTTCAAGGGGACCTGGCAGCCCCTGTCACTGATTAGGGCCCCATTACATCTGTGCTCCGAACACGACAAAAAGACAGTCTTTGTCCTGAGAAACAGTTGGTGTCCTTCAGGTAGCATTTCCATACAACTGCTCTAGTGGATTGGGGTCCAGCTACAGGCACTTGGGCTCCAGGAGCAAACCCTACATGTGACGTGAAGGGGGGACAGACACCCCTTTTCTCTCCAGGAGTGAGATGCTGTGCAGGTGCAAGGACAACTGTCCGTATTTTGTTGGAGGGCCATGGTAGAGGTCTAGCCGAGTCTCTTTGCTCAGCAGCCTGTTTGCTTCCTGCACTGGTGAGCAATTGGTTAGGTGCGCTTTTAAACTTGGTTCACTCTTACATTTACCTTTCAATAGAACAAAAGGAGCAGAATGATCTATCTTGACATGCTACACTTCATGGGATACAATAGGGTGAAATGGCTTGGAGCATCCCCAACCCTATTTCTGTGTGTTGAAATTTGTGACTGTCTTATAGCAGTGGTATGAAGTTGACTCCCTGAGCAGCAAAGATTGATTTCTCCTTTGAGTAGCCACACTCTCCACAGAAGTATCCTTTCCAGTTATGTTTTGAAAGTCATCAGACATGCTGTTATAAATGATCACTGAAGATTACTGGAGATGCTGCAAAATAATAGTGAACCAAGTAGCATCTGTAATTTCCACGGCTGGTTTGCAATCATTGCTCAAAATGAACCCTATCTGAGTTGTAGGGCTGAACATTTTTTCCCTCCCCTTTACTGCTGTATATCACAGTTGAAATAGATACTGTCTCATGAATTTTTATGCAAAAGGCTGAGCTGCAATCCACTGTACTAACAGCTAGCTTTCTTTGTGAAGATCAAGACTAGCTCAGAAAACACTGGAGGGAAGTCCACTTTTCTAGTTTCTCTCAGGTTGTGTTACAGCTCAAATGACTCTGAGATGTGTATCTCTGATGTTCTTACTTCTTAATTCCTCCACTATAAATCAGATGCCACTTAAGCACTATATTTATCACCATTCCTGTTTATTAATACAGGGTTTACTGTTTTATGAGCATCATCACCTCCATGGTCCTTGTTTTCTTGTGAGTTGCTGGTGACATAAATGCCCCCAATGCAAAAGAACAGACATGAATCAATGTTAATGGAAAATTTACTATGATACCTGTGTTCTTCTATAACATCAGCATGTTGAATTCTCTCTTAATAACGCCTTGTGCACTGCTCTGGTAACAAGCACAAGCAGGTGTATAACTTAAGGCATCAGTGTAAGCCCAGTGGCTATTAAGCTGTGCAAGATTAAAGGCTTCTTTAGTGAACACGATAAACCTTCCGTTTGACTTTGAGGTATCCCAGTGTTTCTGATAAAATTTTAGTTATTAGGTCAGACTACAAATTGTCACGTATGCTTTTTCTTCCATTGTCAAGATCTGGACTTGCTACAGAGTTTTTGGCAAGAAACCTGGCCATATTTGTCTGTCATGAAAAGGAAGATGGGAAAGTCTGGTTGCTAAATTCCCACATTGAAAACTCAGGTGTTGTCAGTCGAAGGCAGAACCAGGGAGGAAAGTCAATAGTAGGAGGTTGTCTTTTGATGTGGATTTCATCCATAGCAAAATAATTCTTTTCACGTCCTTCATTTTTTCCTTAGTAGAAATGTCTGTGGTTTCAATCCTCCCTTTTAAGAGTTCATATGTTTCATTGAATTTTTTAGAACCATTATGAATAGAAAAAGACTGCACCAAATCATATTCACAGAACTATAGAATGGTTTGGATTGGAAGGGACATTGAAGACCACCTACCTGCAATCCCCCTGCCATGGGCAGGGACACCTCCCACCAGACCAGGTTGCCCAAAGCCCCATCCAGCCTGGCCTTGAACACCTCCAGGGAAGGGGCATCCACAGCTTCTCTGGGCAACCTGTGCCAGTGCTTCACCACCCTCAGTGTAAAGAATTTCTTCCTTATAGCTAATATAAGTCCACATTCTTCTAGTTTAAAGCCATTGCCCCTTGTCCTATCACTACACCCCCTGACAAAGAGTCCCTCCCCAGCTTTTCTGTAGGCCCCCTTTAGGCCCTGGAAGGCCGCTGTAAGGTCTGCCCGGAGCCTTCTCTTCTCCAGCCTGAACAACCCCAACTCCCTCAGCCTGTCTTTGTACGAGAGGTGCTCCAGTCCTCTGATCATCCTTGTGGCCTTCCTCTGGACTTGTTCCAACAGGACCGTCCTTCTCATGTTGCGGCCCCAACATAATGGTATACAGATCTCTGGAGCCCACACTGTGCTAATTCAGTTCTTAAGAGAGTATGGAGAAAGTAATCACCACATGAACAAGCTACATCATCTCCTATAGTGGGACACAAACTTAACGTTCTTGCAAAATAGCTAGGCATTTGGTGTTCAGGTCAAGAGGCATTGATGCAATTTACTCCTGGCTTTGGTAAAGAAAAAAATGAAAAATCACGGGCATGGGAGTGATCTTCGGAGTTTTTTAGGCACTCTTTTTCACCTGATTTCCCAACTGTTATTATTATTATTTTTATTATTATTATTATTATTATTATTATTATTGCTGTTGTTGTTATTAATAATAATAATAATTTTATGATTTCATAGGAATATCTTGTCAAAATCTCCTTGTTTTTGTAAGAAGCTCTGCTCCTCTATTTACTCTGCTTTGTTAGTCCAGACAGTTGATGAGACTGTCTTGACTGCTCCCCTTGATTACTGTACTCTTCTGGTTATCCTGCTTTGGACAAAGCTGCCTGGGAAGATGAGATGCTCCTGTGTGGGCATCCACTGGGCTGTACAGCCAACAAGCACGAGTGGCATGACCAGCCTGGAGCAGTTTTTGTGCTGGAGTTTTGGTTGGTGCATCCCTTGCACCCTTATATTCCCTATAATTTTATGATGACCAGTGGTTGCTGAAGTGGCTGATCCGGATGGTGGCTGGTTTCTCCAAACTCTCCTCAGGGCTGAATTAGCAGCATAGGCCCCAGAAAGCTGCATGCCATGGACATGGTGCAGTCCTGTCAGTCTCTCCTGCAACACACAAGTTGTAGAGCGTGTCCCTCACATTCGGAGCTGTTTTGTTTTAATGCTTCATGATAAGTTTTAGATCCTCCCTGTCTATTATCTGTTTGTTGGCGAGACTGTTCCACTGTGACTAGGAGAGAGAACCCAGAGTCTGGGAACTGTATTCCCTGCTCTTATTTTGACTGCTGTGCAATCTTGGATAACTAACTTAGGGCTACGCTTATTTTTGTATGGGTGTTAGGCAACTCAGGGTGTTTTTGAAGCCCTGCAGCTGTTCGAGTCCTGAGAAATTAGGTGTCCAAATGCATTGAAAGATATATCTGGGTGCTTATTTTTTATTTTTAGGCTTCTACATTCTTTTTGAGAGATATGACTTTTAATCTTATTGACTTGATTTCCTCACTTAGCACATTTGAAGAAGAAAACAGAAAATACTAAATTTTAAAATAGAAATGCTGTGCTGTTTAATAGTGTTGTTTTGTTTTTGTTTTTTAGCCAATGTTAACATTTTCACTTGGACCAAATTTGACCACAATTCATTCACAGCTTAACATCATCAGCGCCAATAGGCTCAGTTCTGATCAGCCATCTCTTCTCACTAGTTTCTGTATGTGTATTGGTTCTGTCTTGTAATGTTTCCTAAAAAAAAAAATTTAAAATAAGAATTTCTGGCTGCATCTGACAAATCACACTTGATACCAAAGAAAAATGATTTGTACAGTCTATTCTCAAAAGTTATTTCCTCTTTTATTTATTTTTTTATGTTCCATGGAAACTTTTTTTTTTGTGAATTCTGAACCACAGATTCTTTAAATGGGCTTGTAATGAGATGGCTCTTTTATATGAATTTGTGAACTTCACTGTCAATTCAGATCAATAAATCCTGAACCAATTGAGTTTTTTAATATAACTTACTGAAGAAGAAGAAAGTACTATGGATTTGATTGCTTCCTTCAGCTTTTGAAATGTAAAGAACAATCACGGTGTCAGAATAAAGATTTTTTTTTCTTTCCAGGTTAGGCTTGTGCGGTATGCATTTAGTCATTCTGGCTGATTCTTAGCCAGCAGTTTGCATCCTCAAGAGCAAGTACAGGGTGTTCCTTCTGAGATACACTAATCAGTTCTGCAAACACTGCTTAAATGATATCCAGCCATATTATGGCAGATCCTGCCAGCACCTCTGTAAGTTAGGGGTTGTATCAGCATTTCCATTATAAATATAACATTTACACTACTACCACCTTCCTTGATTTATATTGTGCTCCTGCACTGTAACAGAGAATCACATTTGCTTTGTTCACTGCAGCTATACAGTGCTGTATATAGGGCTGAGGGCTCGAGGGATTTCTTTTCAAGTGCTCCCAAATCTCTCTCCTGCACTATAAAGCCTAGCGTTGCCTTTTCAGCAAATATTGATGCTTTTTATTCTTTGCTTCAAGACATTATTCTGCTTATATGCTGTGTACCTGGACTAAGGTGCATTTACAATTTACCAGTGCACATACTGCAGGTGCTTTAAATCCTTCCACATATTACCTACATGGTTAGTCGGAAGGAACAGATGTCTTTCTGCACTAAAGACCTCATTCTGCATTCTCCATGTCCCTGGTTTTGCCACTGAGTCAGGACACCGGTCCCAAACATAGGCTGTTAAGAAGTGACAGAACAGGGAACTGAGTATAGTTCTTCATGCAACTTTATTAAATTCATGCATAATAAGCACCTACTGTATTCACGGTCCATTTATGTGTCATTACAGATGGTTAATAAATCATTAATACATGATGTTATGGACCCAAATAACAAGCTATTATAAATGATATCATCATTCTATCAGCAAGTGGTGTTGGAAATTACATTTATAAGCACACAGTTGGGCTCAGTAGCTTTCTGTGACAACTGACTTTCCAGTTATCTTCTATTTAAAGTCATTAAAATGTCTAATTCATCAGTTATAAGCTATTTAGAAATGGGCACTCTAATATTCAATGCATCCCCCTACGGATTTACTGAAATTTCTCTCTGGTCTTTCTTTTCTCTTTTGCTTAATATAGTTTTGTACCTTCAACATTTCTTCTGAAGAACATCTATGAACTGCTTGTTTGCTCACACTGAGAGTGGTGAAAACATTATTGTTTACTATTTTTTTGATTTGAGCTACAAAGTGCTTGAGAACAGCTCTATTTTTAACCACAAACGTACATATTAAAAAACAAAACAAAACAACAACAAAAAAAAACACAGAAAACCATATCATCAGGGAGCCAGCCTGCCTAAATGGCCTTCCTTTCTGTCTTGTGGCACAACCTGAAAGATCTTTAACTTCAGATCGTAAGTACTGCCCTGCATCACCTGTGTTTCTTGCAGGACACAACTGAGCAGGACTGCCATGCCAGTCCTTCCAGGGTCTGTACTAACCAGGGCTTGATACTGGCACCTCTGATGGCACATGGAGCAGGGAGGGCAAGGCTGGGTGGGCCTGGGGAATCAGATAACCCACGCAACCCTCCTTGTTCTCACTCCAGGTCCAAGTGTGGAAGGGACCCCATAGTGCAGGTACTTAGGTACCACCTGTCCTGTGGGTTAAAAGAACAATTCTGCAGATTTCAGGTTATGAATCCAGTACCTTTTAAATAAGAAAAGGAAGAAAAGAAAAAAAAAAATGTCTATTATAACAAAAATTACCCAGCAAGGCCCCTACATTTTTTCACCTGCTAACGCACTAGCAACTTTCCTCCCACCTCACAAATTATATTTACAGTTTCCTTGTGGTTTTTGCCCTGAAGTCAATTTTCACTCTGGCAACTTTTCTTCTATTCTGTGCCTTGGCTCCTTAGGTCATTAACCTCAAGCAAGGAACTTTGTCAAATACTTTGAAAAACGAAGTCCACTCTATTTCCCTTGTCTGTCCTGGTGGCAATACAGCACATTCAAAGAATTCCAGCAATTTTCAGAGGCATGACCTGCCTCTCCTGAAACATGCTGGTATCTTTGCAATCTTTCAGCAAGCTGTGCTGTACCAAATGTTCCTCCATTTGATCTTCTTAAATATTTACTCAACTGTTTCCAGTGACTCGCATTCAGCTAACTGGTCTCCAGTAACTTGACAAACTCGGCCAGCTTGATGGTTTGCTCGCTTGTTTTTAATAGCATTTCAAAGTAAACAGAAAAATATTTTATTCTCACAGTTTACAGTCTCTCCTAATGTAAAAATTTACTAATTATTCCACGGCTTTGGAGAAATGTGTTTGGTTGTGTGGTAGAACCAGACTGATCTCCTAATTATCAGAGAGAGAGGTAACTTCTTAAGTAGCTTATGTCCATGTCTATATTTATGTGCCATGAAAATACCAACTTATTAAAAAACACAATAGAACTGGTGTCACCTGTGGAAAAGTGGTGATTATTATGAACAGACAGTGTAATTGGCTTTCTTAGCAATAAACTCCTTCAAGGACTAAAATTAGGAGGAGATGGAATGGCTTCTGTCAAATTTAGCGTAGTAAGTGGATCTGTAATGTTAACTCACTGGAGCAATTCTGAATGAATGTGTATGGTGGGGGTGGGGAAGGAATACTTCTGGGGTTTCTTTAGAAATGAACAAAACATCAAATAACTTGTGGCTTTGCTGTGATGCCCAGGAATTATGCCCCAAATGAACATACTTTGTTTTCAGATATATTTCTGGGCCAGATTCTCTGCTTTTTCCTACTGGTATCACATTGTTGTCTTCAGTGCAGACCTCCTTCTCTCCTGCAGGTTCTGGCCCCTACCTCACCAGCACAGAAGATGTTTTTTTAAGCTGAGTGGAGGAAATTTTTAGACAGCTCTGTTCCTCCCAGTGTTCCCATCTCTTCAAAGCCAGCAGGCGGTGAAAGCTCTCCTTTAACATAAGCATAGGAAAGTTTGAGTGTTAGATCAGAAAATCCAAGCTTGCTCTCTGCTGTCACTGTGAGGGTTTGAATGGCTGTATTGTGGAACACTAACCATAATGTCCTAGCTGGTCACTGATCTTTTCAGGCACATTCTCCTAACAGGGGCATCCTCATGGCATGATGAACAGAATAATAATTTAGAAAGAAAATACACTAATTCAATCAAATGCAGCTCCTTTGGTCTCCAAGCTGGCTAGAGCGGGTTGCCTCTGCCCTGAGAAGCTTCCTTGAGAGGATCAGGTGTGTGAAGGATGCAGCAGCAAAGTAGCTGAAAGAGAAGAAACCGGAAAACATCTTTTGCAGGGTGGTGAAATAGTACAGACTTGGCATTTCTGTTGCTTCTTCTTAGACTGTGGACAGTGATTGGTGAGGAAGATGACTTTTCCCCAAATGTTTGTCTTTTCTGTGTTTTCTTTTCTCCTCCTCCACCCCAGCTATGGTCCTCCCCTTCACCCCCCCCCCCTTACACCCCTCTCCCTGCTGTAGCGCTTGCTGGCTTGCAAAACGAGCAGTATTTTTCTTCCAAAGGAAAAAGATTGAGGTCCATCTCCTTTGCATCTGCCTCAGGGGCAAACCTTCTCTTCCTACTCTGCTGAGATGGGTATAATTTCATACCTCAAAGCACTACTCTGCTTTTTGGCAATAGCTAAATACGCTTCTGTGAAGCTTACACTAATTCCCTCCTGAATAAGCAGCACTCATTCTTGTTTGTTTGGCTAAATTGGTTCTTCAAGAGTCGCCCCAATAAAGCAGATGGCACAATCAAGCATGTACAGATTAGACAGACCATAATTTGTGTTGATCAAAATGTTTTTATAGATTTTTTTTGACAGAGAATGGCATTTCAATCAGACCTTTTTTTTTTTTTTTGAAAAAATGTCAACATTTTGCTATTTAATTTCTCAGAAGCTGAGAAACATTTTTTCCTTCATTTATTGGTAAGTTACATTTTCAGTTTTTGAGGATTTTTGAAAGAAAAAATGAAAGAGAAATGTTGATCTGAATGCAAAAATATACTTTACAAATTACTTCTAGGGAAACAAATTTTTCTTTAGTAGCTTTGAATATACTGCAGCTGTAAGAGAGAATGTGAAATCTGATTTGCTTTGTCAGTTTGTAAACAGCACAGAAGTTCTCCATATACAAACAGACTATTTTTAGATTACCTGTTTTAATGCTGTTTGTTTTTATTATTATCATTATTATTATTATTGTTATTATTTGTTAAAGAATCTAGTAGTGTTAATTCACTTTAGACAACACATGTATAGACCTAGTAATATGGCTGATAAGTTTTCTGATGCAAGGCTCTGCTAACGACTATAGAAGGTGTCTGCAAGACAAACACTGCCCCTGAAAGACTGGGTGAAAGGGAAGAATTGAATTCCACTATTATTCTGTGGAAGTTATAAATACACACATTAGCTTTAGAATGGAAGGCGTTGCTATTTTATCCAGAACTGGGATGAATTTCAGTTCCACTTCCATATTTCAGTTACAAATGCATTATCAGCTTACATATCTAAACCTTTCATTCCACTGCTCAACACATATCTTTTATAGACCAACTTGCATTTTTAACTACTGAAATCACCTGGTAATGTTGCCATTAACCCTCAACTCAGGGTGACGGAGTCACCTCAACTCATGATGATGGGCAATCTAAGACTGCCCACTAGTACTGGTAAATGATAGCCACATGGTTTGGATGCTAAATCTCGTGCAAATCTATCCCTTTTTCTTGTTACTAATGTGGCATATGTTTAGTTTGAGATGATTGCTCATAATTCCTAAACCTTCTCTCACAGATGTCTGTTCTCTCTGTCACTACCAATTAGTAAGGTTCCTCTTCATGGGCATATTTCTTGAAGCTTTCTATGTAGTTTTGTTTGTCCTAGGGCTCTAAACCTCCACTGATCAAAAGTTCCCTATTTTCTTCCTCTGTTAGGTTATGATTATGACTACTGTAAAGTCACAGCTGTGCTCAGTAGGTTTTGCAGCAGAAGTAAAGACAGGATTCAGAGGTGATATTGCTGCTGTATATTTCACTCTGTCAAAAGTTATGGATGCATACCTTGCAGTGGAAATGGCCCAATATGAGAACTGCTTGCATCTGAAATTCATTGCTGTTTATTGTCTGCTTCTGTCTTCGCTTTCCTGTTTCTAGTTTCTGCACACCATTTCTTAAGAACCTCCTCTTCATAATTTCTTCAGTGTTTCATTTTGTTTGTTTGAGGCAAGCAGATACTAAGATGCTTCTCACTACTACAGGCTCATTCTTCTTTCAGATCCATGAAACTTGCATTTGCTCTTCTCTAAGAATTCAGCAACTCCTTTGTTCATTACAATGCCTTTTATTTGTGTCTGATGCTGTTCCTTATCTCTCCCTACATAAGTTGTCATTTTTGTCTCCTGATATTGAAAAAGTTTCTTGAAAATACAGGTAGAAATAGTTAAAAAAAGATGCAAAGTGGAAGGTTTCAGTTTGCCAGCACTCTCCCTGCCCAGTGTGTGCAGACCTGATGCACTTTGTTCTCTACAGTGTATTAGGGTGTCCATTATCAGCAATGGAAGCTTGTTAACACGGTAACACAGAGACTATCTATTATTCCTCTTGCTCCTTTATAAAGAGGCCATTAAAATAGAGGCAAGCTCCTTTCCCTACAGCTTGAAATTTGAGCAAATTTAATTTCTATTTATTAGGGAAACTTGTGCTGCTGGGGGGAAAAAAGCCAGATTGACAGTTTTGGAATATAAAGTCTTTTATTCATCAACAGAACAGGTAAAGGAAGTGGCTGTTTCTCTTGCCTTGCCAATTTTTGCTCATCTCTGACCTAGAGGTAACACCTCAAGCTTGGAGTTCATTCTCCATGTCTTTCTAATCATTGGGCTCTCTGCTGAAGTAGGTGCCAATTAGCACAGGTTATTTTTGTGATGTGGACAGCTGACCATTAGAAGAGGAGGGAAACCATGAAATTTACGTTGTGAAATGAGAGCTCATCATCATGGCTATGTTGGACAGATTCATATTGGTACTCCAAAACAGTGTGGCTGGGATTGTGTTACATTACCAGCTCAGTTCAGCCAGTTCACCCCCACCAGTAGTGCAAGTTTTCACAAAGAAGAAGACAGTGTACTACCGGCTACCACAAACTTGAGCTGTGCCTCTGGCCACTTTCTTCCTGAGTGTCCCTCTCATTCTCCTCTATCCAGGCAATGACACATTTCTAGTTGTTTGCCCTTCTCAGTGCAGGGATCACAATCTCTAGAAAGAAAGGTAGCAAGTCCACAAAATACCTAGAAGAAACAAAACCTTACCAGAACATCATTGTGTGTTGTGGTAGGGGTGTGTGTTTATTTGCAGCCAGGATGAGAGCTGATCACTACTATAAGATAGAAACCCAAATGGAAAGAAAGACTCTCATGGGTCTTGAACAGGGGCTGGACTGCTGTCCAGGCAGGCATAAGTGAGCTTGAGGTGATCAGTGCCTTGGACATGCACACTATTTTTAGGTCTAGGCTGAAGTCCATGTATGCAGAATAGTCTACTGTGGTTACAGTTGGGTCCTGCATCACTTTCTTGCACAGAAAGGAGCCAAGAAATCCAAGCAGGCTTTGAAATGTGCTTCTAAACCAGCAAAGGAGGGGGTGGAGGACTGGCACTCTTAGGCAGTGCTAGTGACACTTACACACACACAGTTGCTTAGACAAAGGAATTTGAAACCAAAGGCTCCTCATTGAGTGTGTCAGGGCAGTGGAAGCCCCACCTTGTTTGAAAACTTGAAAACATCCCAGGCTATAAATCTCATTCATTTACATTTCTTTTCAGAGTGTGAGGTGGAGCGTGGAGGATAGCAGTATAGATGAGGATTAAACTAGCGAGTGGGATGAGCTTGTGGAATACCTAGTGCTATGCCAAAGTACTCTGCTTCTGATACATGTACCAAGAGAGACACGGAGGCTGTGTGAGGCATAGACCCGTTCACACTGCATTGTGTAATTGTCTTCACCAAGATGAAGAGAAAATGGATCACCATCTGAAAAAATGAAGCCATTTTTTTTATATTTCATGATGGTCTTCCCTTCCCTTCCCTTCCCTTCCCTTCCCTTCCCTTCCCTTCCCTTCCCTTCCCTTCCCTTCCCTTCCCTTCCCTTCCCTTCCCTTCCCTTCCCTTCCCTTCCCTTCCCTTCCCTTCCCTTCCCTTCCCTTCCCTTCCCTTCCCTTCCCTTCCCTTCCCTTCCCTTCCCTTCCCTTCCCTTCCCTTCCCTTCCCTTCCCTTCCCTTCCCTTCCCTTCCCTTCCCTTCCCTTCCCTTCCCTTCCCTTCCCTTCCCTTCCCTTCCCTTCCCTTCCCTTCCCTTCCCTTCCCTTCCTTCTCTTTCCTATTCTTTTCTTCTCTTTCCTATTCTTTTTGTTAAGAAAAAAGAAGCTCCTGAATTTGGAAAATTTCCAACCTCTTATCTATTCCTATCAGTCACATCCCATTATATGACAATGCTGATGTGAAGTGGACTGATGGAACTGGGTGGGACATGTCACAATGTGGAGCACAATGTGTCAATCTGACAAGTGTAAGAGACACTGTTTCCTATAACCTAATTTATTTTATTTTTATTTTTAAACTGAATTTCAGAAAAACAAAAATGTCAGACGACCCTAGCATTAAGAGAGAGAACTAAAATGGAGTCAGTTGTTTGCGGGCATGGGAACTAAGCTGGAGAATTTCCTTGAGAACAATGTTCATCATTCCCCTGCATTAGGAAGGGAAGATACACTTGGTCTGAATCACTGGGGAGAGAAACAGATGTAGCGGGGCAAACAGGTCTGGGAATGTTGCATGTGTAGATGTGCACAGATATGAAGAAAACCTACATCAGGTAAATGGCATAATCTCTTCTGCAAATTACAAATTACACCACGTAGGCTGCAAAAGTATTCATGCTGGCTGTTTTATTTTGCAATGTTCAGTTTGCAGCATGAGACACGAGTGTTAATCAGGGGTGTACCTAGAAAACTAGAGCTGGTGCTCTCAGTGGCAGAGTTCTTTCTCCCCATGGCTGTAATGTCTCCATGCAGACATGCTGTTCCACGCACTGTCGTTGCAAACACAGCATGAGCAGTTTGGTAGCTAGATCAGTTAGCACTCCTCTTCCTCCCCCAGCCCTCCCTGAGAACTGATCAAAGATTCCTCCCACTCTGCTGTTGTCTCTGATGTAAAATAGACTTGTCTGATGATAAAATCCAAATCTGAAGCAGGGGAGAGACTCCCATCCAAGTTGCCAACAAAATATACTCCAGTCTTTGAATGAACCTTCCGAATATAGCTAGAGCCAACAAGGAAATCTGGTAAGACTCCAAGATATATATACTATATAGCAAGAGCCTGACAGAGTCACCTTTATATGTGTTGCAAGGTACCAGGAAAGGAAGGTTCTCAGAATATTAAGGGCAAGTCACGTAGAGATCAGTCTCACTGTCTTCTATGCTTTGCTCAAACCTGATGTGCAGATTCTCCAACTCCAGTCTTTAGGTAGTACGTTTTATTTCAGGAGACTGTGCAGATTTGATCCAAAGCACTGACTTTTGAAACTACTTTTTTTTTTTTTTTTTTTTTTTTTTTTTTTTGAGCTGAATCCTGTTTTCTGTTCATGTTCTGTTTTTCTGCTGAAATATCTTGCCATGGCAAGATTTTTCTTTTTGGCAGCCACTGAAATCACTTGGTTATGAACTATCCAGATTTTATCAGACAATTAGCAAATCAGCTCAGTGTTTGTGTGTGTGTGTGTGCATGTGTGCGTCTGTTTGCGTGTGCGTGTGTGGTAATTGGTGTTCATGATATATGGCTGGCTGGCTGGAATATCTCACTACCCACACAAAATGATTGCTGATAAGAAGGCCTTTTCCAGCTCAGTATTAGTATGCTTCATCTGAAATTGGCTTTGCTGACAAGTCTTTTGCTTTTGATTGTATGCTCCTGATGGAAAATGCATTATTGTGCCTAATTTCAAGCATAATAGTTCTATAATAATCTCCTGAGGAGATATTAAGTTATAGTTATTTGTGCTGTCTTGGGTGATCATGCAAGTTGCTAGCATGATAGCAGCAGCAAGACCTGGATACAGAACAAAGAAATGGCTTGCCAAAGCTGCAAACATGGGCTCCAACTGTGGTGGTGATATATGAGGTACAGATAGGTAAGATGTTTTTTCAAGAATGATGGGCTCCCAGCCTCAGCAGGCAGGTGAGCTTGAATATTACCGTCAGTCTCCTGCCAGCTGAAATGATGCTTTTGCCACCCAGCAGCCCCAGGATGATAGTAACTGTCAGTCATCAGCAAGCTACGCTGCATTTATGGTACCAAGTAGGACACTGTGTTGGAGAGAAGCTGCTACTCATATACATTCTGGTAAGTGGACACATATCATTGCAATGCTTGTCCTCCTCTTACATATTTATCTATATCTGGATGTATGAAAGAAGTGAATGTGTGTTAAACACACACCATGCAAAACTGCATCTGGGCTTTAACAAAGGCATTGTAGCGAAGTAATTTCTTCACCTGCCTTGATGAAGAATGCGACGTGGATGCAGAATCCCTGCAAAGAAGTGCATTATGAGGTTTCTTTCTTGCTGGTTCAGCCCTATTAATCTGTTCAGCATGAGCTCGAGTATTTTAATAACAGGCATGGAATATTATGCTTGCTCTAAAATGGCTTGGTTTTAAGCACTTACTTGGTCTGTGTTTGTGTTAACCTAGTTGGGGAAAAAAACAGGTTTTAAGCTTATCCTCCTTTTCTTTCCCTAATCGCAGCTACAGGGCAAAACATACCAAGTGTCTAATAAGAGAAATAGCATTATCATATGCTAATTTACAGTAACGCTAAGAACTACACAAAGAACAAGCCTCTGACTCTATGTATGTGTTGAAATCCATGCTTGTGAATAGTTCTGTGGTTTGGCTGGTTGTCCTTTTGGGGACAGAATTTGTCTCCCTGAGGCCACTGCAGCTCACAGATTGCTGTTGATATAAGACTTCTCATTCAGGAGCAGATTTTATTCTGATTTTACCTGTTTTTGTTTCCTGCTAAATATTACTGCAGCAAAAGGTAATCAGCTTGCAGCTGAAGACTATCAGCTCTCTTTACTGAAGAGCAACCTCTCCATCTCTAACAGGAATAGACACTGATAGCTTCCAAAAGAGTCTCTGCCTATTTCCCTTGCTCTGGAAAGCAGAGAGCTGCACTAGAGAAGTCCAAGGGTGAGAGAAGCTGCAAATGGAGAAGGGAAAGGACATCTGAGAGTCTTCACTAAATAATCAGAGGACTGAATGATTTCAGACAAAGACAGGAGTTATATAATACATTCCTACTCTGTGAGTAATCAGATGCAAAGACTGACATATTTGTGAGTGCTCCCAAAACTGATCCTGGGCTTACTGTGGCCATTCCTGCACGCAAAAACAACACTTAAAGGCAAAAATAAAAAATAAAAAAAAATTAAAAAAAAAGGAGGGGAGGGAAGAAAGTGTGATTGTACTCCTAGGACAACATCCTGATTTTTTCCCTGGTGGACCCTTGCCATTGCCATGGCAAAATGCCTGGAAACCGCCTTTTTTTTTTTTTTTTTTCTACACAAAAAAATGTTTTGAAGGAAGAACAAAAGAAGTTTGAGCTTTTGGCAGATCTTTGGAGATCTCTGTGTTCAGATCCTCAGCTGGTGTAAATCAAGATAACTGTGGTATTGCTACAGTAGTTAAAAAATGACTGAATCTCCCATCCATCATGACTGGCAGCTGTGAGGAATATTTCTATAGAGCTTAGATGGAGATGCTGAAGGAACTGCTTCTACTGTATGGAATGTGTTTTCTTGCTAAGGAAACATTGCTTATTCTTAATTGCTTAAACTCCCTTGTAGATAACCTAGTGGTACCTCCTGTTAGACAGGCATTTGTTGTGTGTGATAAATAAAGACCCAGCTTTATTTTCTTGGTTCAGTAGTTGAATGACATGTTAATCTGCTATGAAAATGCATAATAGAATCAATGGAGATCAGAATGTATGTTTTAAATTTAAAAGGTCCTTTCTTTGTCTAATCCATGTTTCTGTATTATTTTACATGTGGCAAAAGAATCCCACCACTAGGCCAAGATAATCAGTAAATAATAATTTGCAAAACTGAAAGGCTTAATGTTTAGAAGTGAGAGAATGTTTCTGTGGTCAGTGGTGGTCTACACCAAGCACCCTGAAACCTCTATAAATCTAAAGACTGGATGATTATTTAAATGCAAGAGCCTGTAAATCCAGTGTTGCATTTGGATAGGGATGAAATATATAAACCCTCCTTTGTGTATGAACTCAGGTGCAGTGCATCTGGCTAGTGCCCAGCAGTGAGATTTTTTTCTCCTCTTTTACATAGAGAGAAATGTCCTGGGGAAATTAAACTCATCTGAGCTATGTCGGGAATTGTATGTGCCCACAACATGACTTATCTAAATCTAGAAAATTAGATTATTGGCCTTCATTATTTAGTGGCCAAATCTGCATTTGTAATGCTGTTGAGGTTTGAGCACAAAGTCACTGATGCAAGGAGATACAGGTATGTATCTCTGTGTGGTGTGTGGTGATTGGGTGAATCGGCAGCAGTGTTTCACATTCAGGTGATCACAAGGGAGACAAGGGAGTGGAGAGTCAGACTCAGAGATCGCACTTTCCTTTATGTCCCAAATTCACCCCGCTCTGTCCATCCTTTGAAATACAAGCTGTTCTCCTAAGGTTTTCCACAGCATGGAGGAATATAATGAAATTTATCTTTAAAGACATTCTGGAAGCCAGATTTTCAATTATATTGAAATCCGTAACTCTTAAGCTGTAGCCCAAATGTTGCATCACGTTTATATGTGCATTCATTTGTTTGTCTTCTGTTGGTAAAGGATATTATTTCAGGATCATCTAACAGTTGATTTGATTAGCTGTGTTATCGTCCAGAGCACTCCACTACTGTTTTGCCTACAAACCAAGGAAACACATGATTACCAGGCTAAGGAACAAAGGTAACAAATAAAATGCCACTAAGACTGGGAGAATCAAACCAAGAAAAGGAGTGACAGCCCTCTGAACTTCCAGATTTCTCCAGGAGTGTCCCACCTGTGACATGCTGACAAAAGAGACAAGGTGGTTCATTCAGAGAACCTGACAGTGAAGCCAGGACTGCTGTCTCCTCCCTGGTGAAGTCATGGTTCAGGTTTTACCTAATGTTGTAGCCATGCAGTGGTGTCTGTAACTGGTTCAGTGCTTATGCAAAGGTCGTCTGTGTGATCAGCATCATTGTGCAGAATGCACGTGGGTTATTAAGAACCCTTTAAGCTGGTAGAAAATGGCCAGGCAGGGAGAAGTTTCCCATCTTGTGGTATTAATACATTTGAAATTTAATAAAATTAATTTGTCACTTATTCTTGCTTTAATGTAAATTGCAAAATAGTTTTGCTCATGCCTTCTTTTTGTGTTTATGTGCTTGTTATCAGATGCAATGTGTAACAATAAGGAGACAAATCACGAGACTACTTATGGGGAGATTTATATTCTCTTTCTGACTACCTACTGAGTGCTACGATATATAAGTATATGGCTGCTACGATGTTACATATATCACATTATCTCATTCTGCCTTAATTTCCCTTTTGTAAAGCAATAGCAGCCTTTTACTGCAAAATGTTGCAGCCTCTTCAGGTTGTAACAGGCAACTGCAATACTGCAATACTGCAGTGAAATTCAGACAGTTCTCAGCTCCAAGTTGGCTTTGGATCTCAGAAGAAGATGGAGAAAACTCAACAAATTAGAGGCTTCTGTTCACAGTACTTATGAAAATGAGAGTTGGTACAGAGGCAAAGCATTGGTCCTGGAAACAGCCAAGGTGGTGAAATTCTTCCCAAGAATTTGGCTGGGCTAAGCCTTGCAGAATATACGCCTGGTCAAACTCTTCCATGCTTCGTATCATTTAGTAGCCATTTTGTAATGGATTTACACAAGGTTGTGGATGGCTGCCTACTTGCTACACCTCTGTTGGTGTACCAAACCTACTATGGCTGTTTCCCACCACTCTGCTTTTGGCTCTGAGTCTGTCCTTTACAAGCCCACAGCCTGGCTTTAAGTCAGACCTTCTACCTTGCTGAAACCGCCCATGACCTTTTGCATGAGGCCTGTCTCCAAAGTTCTGCTCATTTTGGTCTTGCATTCATTTTTCTTCCATGCTTTCTATGATTTTCTCTGCTTGGTGTTTTTAGACAGGTCCAAGTAGAAATGAGCTTCACAATAATTTATATCTACAGTCTTTATATTGTAACTGACTTGAAACCTTTCCTTGCCTTAGGCCTTGTCTGGCATGTAGCAACAGCACCGAGCCTTTCTAGCTAGCTTCCTTGCATAGCTTGATCTGCACAGCTACAGTTGGTTAGTGCCAGAATCTCTCCTCTTCCCATGCATTCAGATCTTCTGCATGTGAACATTAATTTTGATCTGCCTGCTACATTCAGCCTGTGACAGATTTGGCGCACAACACATCCATGCACGCTGTGTTTGGGAACGGATGTCACTGGTACAACAGTGTATGTGGTGTAAGTTCACTCCTGAGGGCTCCTAGAGAAAAAAAAATGTAGTTTGGGAAGAGGGTCTATGAAAGCTGAATCATCTTTGCAAGCTATTTGTGCTCTCCAGGCAGGTGGGCTCTTCCGGTGTCTCCAAAATTCTAGGGATTTCTGAGATCCGACCCGTTCAGTGAGACTCCTCACCAGTAATAAATACCTGCCACCTCCTCTGTGGACTGACTGCACTGCTGCCTGTGCTAGCACTTTCCAGCCTATGTATGGCAGCTGCTGAAGTCAGGAATTATTTCTTCAGCATCATTTTCAGGCAAAGGTCTTGGGTTGTAGCTTCATCCTGGGGATTTCCTGTGGCTTGTATGTTGTATCTGTTACAAGTGGTCCCTTGAGCTTCCAAGAAGAGAGCTAGGATGTGCTGTGAGAGCTGTGGAGATGAGCTGTGGAGTGGAACAGGTGTGCTAGAGTTTGCTGGTATTTATTGCAAGTTAACGCAATCACTGAGGATAAAACCACCCAATGGAAATTTAATGCATCTTCCCTTTCTTTACCTACACATTAAGAGGGCTTCTTACACATACATCATATATACTAGAGAAATATTAGAGATGAGTCAACTCAAGCTTACACTAATGGCTGCAGAGAATAATAATATGTAACTGTTTCCATTAAGAGGTCTTGAAAAGATAATAGGGTAGCTAACATTTCAGAAAGACAAACTTGCGTTTGTGTCTGCTATTACGTCTTTTTCTTCTGACTGTCTGCACATAGGGCCTACATGAAACTTCCAAACACATTTTATTTTTTTGTGTCTTTTTGAATAGTTTGAGAAGAGCAATTATGCTGCTGTGGAAGAGTTACACTGGAGCTTGAGGGTGCTGGTATCATTTTCAGCTCCACTATAATCTCAGTGTGCAATGTCTGGCTCAGTCACTCATCTATATCTTCCTTGCAAAGGAATGCAAGGTGAATGGTGATAGGTATACCACCTTTGCTTCTGGTGGAGTTTAATCATTTTGGGATGGATACCACTTGGCTAATTTTCTTAATATGAGTAACTGTTAACATATTTGCCTCAAGTGAGTACACATTAGCATGGCCACATTTCTCTACATTTCTGTCATGTTCAGAGCTATCTATGTGTGTGATGTACTGCCATCTGTTTACACTCTTCCTCTCTGAAAACATTTCTTCCCCAGCCAGACATAATAATGGTGGCATGACCATTTTCCCAACCTCTGTCTCTTACTTATTTTAATTATTATTATTATTTTTTTTACTGAGGCTGTCTAATCCCCTGCCTTTTTTCAGTCTCACAGAATTCGAGAATCCCAGAGTGGCTGAGGTGGGAAGGGACCTCTGAAGATCACCCAGTCCAACCCCCTGCCGAGCAGGATCACCTAGCGCACATTGCACAGGATGGCATCCAGGGAGTTTTGAATATCTCCAGAGAAGGAGACTCCACAACCTCTCTGGGCAGCCTGTCCCAGTGCTCTGCCACCCTCACAGCAAAGAAGTGTCCCCTCATATTCAGCCCGAACCTCCTGTGCTTCAGTTTGTGCCCGTTGCCTCTTGTCCTCTCTCTGGGCACAACTGAAAAGAGACCGGCTCCATCCTTTCAACACCCTCCCTTCAGAAATGTATACACATTGATGACGTCTCCCCCTCAGCCTTCTCTTTTCCAGGCTAAACAGGCCCAGCTCTCTCAGCCTGTCCTCGTACAACAGGTTCTCCAGTCCTCTAATCATCTCTGTAGCCCTCCTCTGGACATTCTCCAGTAGCTACATGTCCCTCTTGTACTGGTGAGCCCAGAACTGGACCCAATACTCCAGGTGTGGCCTCACCAGGGCTGAGCAGAGGGGCAGGATCACCTCCCTTGGCCTGCTAGCAACACTCTTCCAAATGCACCCCAGGACACTGTTGGCCTTCTTGGCCACAAGGGCACACTGCTGGCCCATGGTCAGCCTGCTGTCCACCAGGACTCCCAGGTCCCTCTCTGCAGAGCTGTTCTCCAGCAGGTCAGCCCCAGCCTGTACTAGTGCTAGGGTTGTTCCTGCCTAGGTGCAGGACCCTGCACTTGCCTCTGTTGAACCTCATGAGGTTCCTCTCGGCCCAACCCTCCAGCCTGCCCAAGTCCCTCTGAATGGCAGCACAGCCCTCTGGGGTATCAGCCACTCCTCCCAGCTTTGTGCCATCAGCAAACTTGCTGAGGGTGCACTCTGTTCTGTCGTGCAGGTCGTTGATGAGTAAGTTGAATAAGTCTTACATAGAGGTGTCCTGACGTCTGCCATTGCCTCTGAATGCCAGTGCAATGTTAACACATTTTGCAACCATCTCTCAAAAACATTTTCATTATGATGGAGAATGAACAAGATGTTCTGACTTAAAAGAAAATAAAAATAAAATCATGTATTTATATATACCTGCCAGTTGATGCAACTTTTACTTTGAAAGCTGATTGTGAGAACGGAAAGAGTCCATGACACAAAGCCAACAGAAACTGCGTACCCAAGAAATGACGACAACTTTTGAAATGAATTAGCTTGTATGGTGAGCATTTGAACTCGTAAATACCCAGCAGCCCCACCTAATATGTATTGGGATCTGTGCATAGTACAATTAGACCATGGTACTGTCCTTCTCAAAAGTGGGTTGTGGTGGCTCTTTTCCCACCACTGGCTAAAAGGAGATCTATGTCTATGTGTAACTGTGGAAAACAAGTCCTTTCAGTGCTCCACAAATGGATCAGGGAAACCAAAATGCTTCTTTCCCTTGGCAAATCTGTAACAGGAAGGTATGTTTTCCTTCCAATGCTGAATTAACGCAGTTTTGCTGTGACTGAACTCTGAAGAATATGAGCAATTCTCCTCTCCCAATATCTTTTCTATGACTTTTAGATAGTGGGAAACATTGCCATCATTTACCTATGCAACCACTCTCTATCTTATTGTTACCCCATAAAACATACCCTTAGAAAGGATGAACAGTTGTCACTTTGTTGCTTGCACTGTCACTTTGCAAACTCTAAATAACAGTGAGATTATGACATGCTATAAAAGTACCTTGAGATAAACCTGTCTGAGTGCAGGGCTGATATTTGCTTTTGGATTAGATTTCAGTTTGATCTCTCTCTCTCTTTCTCTCCCTCCCTGTCTCTCTCTCCCTCTCTCTCTTTCTCTCTTGATACTTCATTTAATTCTCTTAGAAACCTAAAGAATGGCATTGAGAGTGAACCTGCAGAACACATTGTTAAGCCAGGAAAGGAAGACTGCACTAAATTCATTTTCAGCTGATTTGTTTGTACTCATAGCAGTGTTACTCAGCCTTTCATGTAGTTCTCCCATGCAAGTACTAATCTGGCTCATTGGCTTTTGAGATCTCATAGGATCCTAGCACAAGTCTGAACAAAGTACATGCAGTGTCTAGACAGAGAGCTTAATTCGTACTCAGACTGCAAACAGTAGTGTAATGTTCTTTGCCTTTACATTTGAAAGGCTCAGCTTGCTTAAAACTTGAGTTCTAGAGCTTGAGCTCTAACCTTCTGGGAATATCATGGTGTGATTATTAAAACAGAAAAAAAAAGAGGTGCTTTGGATATGGGCTGGACAAGAAATACCCTAATCATGATGAGCTGATTGAAAGTTAGACCATGGAAGGTAAACAAATAAATAAACAATTTTTTTCCAGCAATGCTCCCTCCACTCTTTTTTACCTTATCCAGTTTCATTTTCAGAGCTGCCTCAAAAGTAGCTGGTGGTTCTTTTTATGCATGTGCCTGGTTTTATATCTCTTGATGACTGCTTCTTTTTTTTTTTTTTTTTTTTTTTTTTTGAAGTGGAACCTAAAAGGGCAAAAGACTGTTCTCTTCCAGAAATATCTGCAAAGACACAAAGCCTCTGTCTGCAGAGGACTCAAAGCCTCTTCTGGCCCCAGAGAGATGCTTGTTATTTGCTCTTCTGGTAAATTAATCTCCAGGGCATAGGAAGGAAGGGTGATCTTGGTGAGCATTTCTCATCAAGAAAGGTGAGGGGAGAATGAAATTCTTGAGATGCCTTCCAGAGCCTTGGACAAGCTCTTTTGGTGCCTGTGATCTCTGACTGCATCACAAGCGTGTTTGGGGAACCCGGGGTTCAGTCCAGTGATGAAATGTCTTACTCTCTTATTCTTAGGCGCCACTGACAGTTCTGTGCATAAACTAAATGCTGTGAGATCTATTAATGAAGCTATGATGCTTTTGTAGATGAAAAGTAAAAGGAAGCATATTTTTGTAGAGCTTGGGCTGAGAGCTCAGTATTGAAATTAGTGATGGAAATTGGAATGGCCTTTCACCAGATGAGATATCCAAAATTTGTAATTACCTTCACATAATGATGGTGAGAACCAGTATCAATGGGCAGGAACAGGCAGGGATGCCTTGTCAGTTTAGACATGGGTTGCCCCGGTATGGCAGTCAGTGATTACATTAGCTATCTTGATTTGTTTTGCTAACCCATCCACCACAGGCTAATGTGCAAAACCCCCTAACCATTTCATCATGTTGTCTGACAGGCAGCCATGCAGGAGTTGTGGCTTTCATTACTTATTAACCTGGGATGGCTGTGAATTGACCACATAAAGGCATAAGGCTTTGTATCACACTGTCAATCCCTTGGGCTGCCAAGCACACCTAAATATATTTTAGTGTTCAGAACAAAGCATTTCACTGAAATCCATTGCTAATCCTCTACCACCACCTCCATCACATCATTAGCTGAAAAGTCAGGCTCTCATCAAACTGAGAGAAAAACAAATAAGAAACATGAGAGCACAGAATGTGGGTGAACCTGAAGGATTGCTCAATAATTATTGTCTCAGCTGAAGAATAGGAACAGTTCTTTGGAAATGAAACCACATCTCGCTTGACTATTTGACTACCTTGTCCTAGGGGCCTTGGTTGAAGTTCTGACATCATTGTCAGCAGCTTTCTTATTTCAGGCTCAGTGAGTTTCCTGCTGTGGAAGAAAAACTGGCTAAAAAAAGAAAACTGCTAGAGCTTAAAAGCACTCTGTTAGCAAAAGCCAGCAGTGGAGACCTTGGTTGATGAGTCATTTCACACACATAAGTGCCACACTAATCAATGAGAAATACTATAGGGGGCATTCACAGGCAGGAAAAATGAAAACCATGGAGATGCTAAGGATGGGGAAAATGGGGAGGGCTGCGTGCATATATCTGCATGTGTGCTTGTGTGTATGTACTTTTGTGTATGTGTGTGTGATCAGAAAACAGGTGGAAGGTGGAAAATGGATTGAAGCATGTTGTTCTGGGGGTAAGAACAGGTCTGCAACGACTTTGCGGCTTGCTGTCTTGTTAATGATAATACCTTATGTAAGGATTTCATAATGAGGATTTTTATGACATATTCGTCACGTATTTATGACCTGCTGTAGAAATTAACTTTTCATAGACATTTGGAAATCCAGTCACTAAGAAGACTGGCTTTGTTATCCCTTGTATGAATTCTGTCATTATGTACCTGTTAAGTATATATTGGCAATTTATTGACATTGCTATTCAAATTAAATTCTTGAGTAATTAGTCACCAGTGGATTTGCTTTCCCAAGTTGCAGCAATATGTCTCAAAACCTTTTCAAGCTTCTTCCAAGCTTCTCTCATTGGCATTTTTCCAAGACGTTTCTTAAGAACAAGCACTGAAGCTGATATTTAGAACATATGGTGATGATGTGTTTGTATGTTCATTAAATCAAGATACCAATGAAAGAAAAGTGTAAGGCTTTCTATCCTTTTAAATGAAATTGTCAACCTAGATATCTATTGCCTTTGCTGAAATCCAGCCTGAAATGACTTGTAAGCAGTGCTCTGTTATGATGACAAATTAATTCACATCAGACTTTGATCAATGCTTGAAAAGTTTTCAGACATCAATTTCCAGCAGTTGCATTTAGAAAATGAGAATTCAGTTTGGAGCCTCACATTGAAAACAACAAAAGCAGAAGTGTCTTCATGTAGCTGGTATGCAAACCTCTAGAAAAATGCAGGGAATTCAGTAGAAGTTTCTTCCATATGTAAGATAAAGAATTTCAGCAGCACTGGCTGATATGTACAATTAATGTTCTACATATGGCTTGCTTTGCACAAAGACCCTCACGTTACTATTGCTTGTGTGTACAAATGCATGCACTCACACAGAATACATCTGTCTGTCTGTCTGTCTTTTCCTATTGGTTCACCTTCTTGCCATGTAGAATGTTAAAAGGAAATGAAAAAGGGAGGGGGGGGTGGATTAAAATAGAATAGGACTGTATTAGCCAGCCTAATAGTGAAGGTGCATTTTGGAAATATAGTTCTGTATATCTAATGTTTACCACTTGAGTACTCATGCCTCAGGCTCAAAATCCATAATAATGCAAATTAAAACACAGCAAACGGAAGAGCTAGAATCTCAAAGATAACCATACCTAATGCAAAGTATGACAGAACATCTGCTCTTTAATTAATCTTACGTAAAGACTGAAGCTGTGCATTAAGATGCAGAGTGTTTATGACAACTGTTTTTTTGTAGTTAACATGCTCCTGGCCTCCCTCATGTAATTGTTTCTGCTTTGTAACACACATAAAGCTCTGATAAACAACAACGGCCACCTAGAAATAAAAATGTTGGGGAGGGAATGTTTCAGAAACACAAAGTCAAAATGTTTTCAAGGAAGCATAGGTGTAGCATTTAAGTATGTGGAAGTAGATTTTGATGATGATGAGAAGAATTTAATGTCTGATTTTGAGAGTACACTGATGACAGCTGAAATCATATGATTAAGATTAAACATAAAGAAAAGCAAGAAAACCCCTTTGTTTTAACTGGTCCTCAATATTTAGGTGGTCAATTTGAGATGAGTTCTAGCAGTCAGATTGTCAGAAAGTAGTCAGTCCTCTTTTCCACTGCCTTTCAGAAAAGGAGGGCTACTTGGCAGCACCTTGATTTAGCTAACCCAAACCATTACTGATTTCTGAAGCTCTTTACCAGTTACTCATCATGAATGCATGCAGGTGTTTGTGTGAATGCAGTTGCTACAAAGAGCAAAAAGTATATCTGGAACCTGTTCATTTCATCTTGATAAAATGATTTGCTTTTCCAAGTCTGATTCACTCTATTTTCTTGAAAAAGTAATGCTGCCGTGTGATTGACAGTCTGGGTGGAGATTAATTCTGGAGACTAGTTGACAAACAAATTTGCTTTATTCAAGATGGCTGTATAAACAGTTTAGGTAACTGTTAAAATCCATATTAGTCCTCTGTCTGTGATAAGCACTATATGAAACTGCTCTTGGACTCAGTGCAAACGTGGATGAGAGACTAGTCACAGTGAGACATGAGGAGAGTTAGCAGTAGCTCCTCATTCTCACTGGCTGCAGAGCAAAAGAATCTTCACCATAAGGAGCTTCATCAAGAACTCACGGAAGTCAACAGGTTGACTGTTACTGTGGCTCAGACCTCTGGGGAGAAGAAGAACTTCCTTCATCTTCATTCCCTTCCACAGAATGGTGCAGGCTTGAACACAGTCTGACACTCAAGTGGCAAGTACTTCTTGTGCATCCATCAGGAGCAAAAATGTTCTCATCTAGAATTGTGAATCTAAATCTCACCCTATATAAATTGAATAATCTGGATGAGGAGTTTATCTTCATGTTTTAGGAGGTGTCTAGCTGCAACACATATGCCAGTTGTTTAACCTGTGAAGAAAAAAGAGAGGAAAAGAGGTGAAAGAGTTGTAGAAAATATCAGAGAAATGAGAAAACTTAAAATTGCATTTTCTGTATTAAGCTATTTTTTATCACCTACCAACCATTGCTTGGTTTTGTTTTCTTAAGATGTTTGGAACCTTCCATATGGATCCTAGGAAAAAAAACAGTTGTGTAAGGTATCTTGAAAACTTTTTCACTTGGGATAAATGGTTGGAGTCCTGAATAAAAATGATAGGATGCACTTTAAGCTGAATGAAAATAGGTTAGCTGCAGAAAATATGAAGCTGGCATGTGGGCTGTGTCTGTAAAGAATCATTTTTATTTGCCTAAATATGTATAAGGGAGGAAGACAGATAAATTGAAAGAAAAACGCCATCACAGTAACATTCACTCTGGCAAAAGGTTTGCAAAAAAAATAGCTGCCTCTCTGAAATAATGACTTTACTGGAAAGTGTGTTCAATATATATGTGTGTGATTGTATACATATATATGTCAAAGGTAACCTTGTTGCTATGGGAATTGTCAGCAATTGCTCTCCCCTTACGTGTTGTATTATAATTAGCGATTCCTGTTTCATCATGGCATGATGCAATGTAAATGCAGACTTTCTGCTCGTTCACTTCTTCCTGTATGTAGGTTTATTCCTCAAACTGAGGCTGTGCAGCAGATGCCAGAGTGTTCACTGTAATGAGGGACTGGAGAAGGACCTAAGCTTTACCAGCATTTGAATTGCTCTGGACTGCTCATCACTACTTTAATTTATACTCTTAGAGAGATGGCAACAGGGTGTATGTCTCCTATGGAAGTGATTTGAAAGCTTGCCAAGAAAGGGCCTCAGTCCTTTCCTCCTTATAGTCCTGGCACGTAGAACCACAGAAGAAAACAAAAAGCGTTTGTGAGGAGTCATCCAGGAAGAAAGATTAACAATACAAACCAAAGGAGGAGAGAGAAAAGACCCCTTCCTCATTGAAACTGGATTTGTGCTTATTCTAATGGAACTTTTACAGACCCTGAATGTCCTCTAATCTGAACGTAATGCTCGTTGCTGCTTCTGCTGTTTCTTTGTTCGACATCCTGCCTATTCTGCTTGTGGTTGGGCGAGGGGAGGGGGAAGCGCAGTCAGTGGCCAGCTTTATCTTTGTGTGAGGAACAAATGTTGTTGTCATCCTCAAGGTCGTGGAGCATGTCTGCTTCACAAAACAAAGGGGTAGGCAGGGCCTTGTTTCTCCACCTTGTTCTCAGCGCACCCTGGACCTTTCAGGAAAAACCAGGAGGGTTTCTAATGTTTTCTTTTCCTGAAACACATCAAAGACCGTGAGTAGAGGAGGGAGATGCTTCCCCCGCTTAGTGTAGCCCCTCCTCTCTGCCCAGCCTCCCACCCCTCCCCCCCAGCCATCTTTTTTGGCTCAGAAAATTGTGTGGCTTTAACCTTGGTTGTCTAATAACATGTGACCTTGACTTTACATGGGATGGAAGGATTTCAGTGTTGGTTTTATCAGGATTAGCTTTTTATCTGCACGGAAGCATCCAAGAAAGTAAGACACCTCGTCTCCTTTTGCCTTAGACTCCCAGCTTTCTCCTCTGATTTTTGGAGCAATGAGGAGAAAATACATTGGATTACTGTGATGGGTATGTTGATACCACACTCACTGCAGGGCAGGAATGGTGAGGCCATCACCGGGTGCTGGGCTCAGACTCGGTGCCGTGGGTTGCATTCAGCTGCATTGTACCCGAGCTCAGAGCTCTCCTCTTCTGACACCACGTACTTCTGTTCATCTGCTCTCTGCACAGGCATCACTGCAGCCTGCGCCTGGAGAAGAGCAGTGGAGGAGGGCTGTGGAAACCAAGTATACAGGATTTATACCTCTTCGTGTCTTCTCTGCTTCTCACAACACAAACTGACTTTGAAAGATTGGCTCAGAAAATGAATACCCAGGACATTGCTCTCTGTTACTTTGCTGTGAAATTACTTTTCTGAATGAAAATATTGAATTCCTTTGAAAGCAAGTGCATAATATCTCTGGAAATGAAAATCCTGTGGAACTCACAAAGGAAAGAAGACCAAGGGATATGAAGGCTTTATATCTCTAAATGTTAGTCAGGCTGAGCTTCTTCTTTTACTTTCTTTTTGTGTGTATTTGTGTGACAACAATCATAAATGCTCTTTCTGATGTTGATACAGTGGGTGCTGGAATCTCTTTGATGCTTATATGAGGTTTAATGTTTTATCTACAATAAACAGACAATAACATGATCTTTAATTTATTGGAGAGCTCGTGAACACTCCAAGCTGGCACAGTCCAGTTGTTTAGCAACCCCAACCTGCTGTCATCTTTCTTTGCAGAAATTACTGACTTCCATACTGGACTGAACCATCATTGTAAGCTTGTGAAATAATGTAAAAGTCACTTTTAGTGAGCCAGCTTCTCAAGCCCGTAGTCTTCGTGAGTAACACCTGATTCCTCACATATTCTTGTGGTATCCCTGCAACTTCCATCAGAGTAAGGTGCTATTGCCATATGGAATATTCCATGTTCCACAGACCTTTGTTGTTTAATGTAGCTCCACCCTCCCCATCCACAAGACTGCTATGTGTAATATACAGAGAGCTCCATGTGCTTTAAATCAAAACGTCCAAGCAACTTCCAGGTATCCCTGAATGAAGTTTCAAAGATGTGGTCGCGTAGGTAAGGGAAGTAAAAGGATGCTGGTGGACATGGGAGGTCATGTAAATTTGGATCTAATTTTCTTTACTGTAGTCCTCAGAGAAGTAGCTGAAATCTATGGGAGAAAAAGAGTTTTTAAGTGTGACACCAAAACAACCTTTTCTTACATTTTCAGAGGTAGGTAATCGGGTTCCGCAGAGTGCAGGGATTAACAGATTAATTACTAGTGTATTGCATTCTTCTCTTATTCATTTATATAACTCTGCTGGCTTTGCTCATACTCCTGATTTACACTGATGTACAAACCATTGGTATGTCATTATCATTTTGCCTCCATGCAATTCTCTTTCACATTGGGTATGATTCTTACAATGCAGAAACTGCTGTAACTCTTCTCCTGCTGAAATCAGCAAAAGATTCACTGAGTAGAATTAAATCAACATAAATCACGTTGCAAGTTCTCCCTTTTGGACTTGTAATTCAATGTTCTTCTTAACTGTAGACCAGGAACCCTATTTATGTCCAATTATGTATGTTTCTGGCTATTGACGGAAAGAGCATGTTGATAGTCTGATTCACATGGCCACTTAATGTTCTTATACTAGAACATACACATAGACACATATAGAATAAAGATCTGGGACTTTCATTATCCTTTTTGCCTTGCTGTTCTATTGTGCAGACCAAACTCAGTTACCATTTCTATGCTGACGACAAGCAGATCAACATTGCTCTACAGGCCTGTCTCCTTCTCTCTGATCTAGAACCTAAGTTTCTGAAATTCCATGGCAAGTGTATAGTCCTCAGGCCAAGGTCTACCTGCCTAACTCAGAATTCATGAGCCTGACACCCACTCTGCTTTTGTAGTCACCTGCTTAGTTATCGCAGTGGAAAAGCACCGGTCACACTTGGCAGTGTCTTAGTTTCTTCAGAACCTTAAAACCAGGTTATGACTTAACCTTCTTCATTCTTTCCACAGCATAAACTACATGATTGTTTCTGCTTTATCTGTATCACCTAAATAGCTGTTCAGGCTCCTTATGCCTTGTCCCTTAATACAATTGTTCTGGTCTTTAGCGGAGACTAAGGCCACTTTGTCTCACTCGTAAATCTTTCCATCCGGTTATTTTGAATGCAACTGTCTTCAGTTAGTGTGTCTCCAATTATTTTTACTTCTTTAGCATTTGGAATACAAGCTACTTACCTCGATTTGCAAGACCCTTCAGACATGTTCTACTTATCCTCTCTTATTCACTGGAAGCATCATCAATAAATAGTATCCCACTTCTGATCAGCCCAATCTGCCACCTTCCACCTTTGGTGTTTTCAATCTTCCAAATGAAACCTTTGTGCTTTCCCTGCATAAACTTGGAATGGGCTCCCTATCAATATTTACCTCATCTCCACTACAAACCTTTGCTCAGAACCCCTTTTTATCACAGTACCTACATTCTCTGGTATGAGGGCTGAGTGTTGGGTGTGTGGGGATGTCTTCCCTTCACAGTTGCTGATTCTGCTCTGTTGTTTGCTTCTCCACCGTCAAACATTTTCAGTCTTTCTTTGTTCTCCCCCACTGAGACTGTCTACATCTGTTGGCTTTCCAAGGCTTTTATACATTTTTATGCTGAGTTTGGACAGAGCCTACCACAATGAACTCTTAGTCTAGACTCTGTGAGCTCCTGTGAGCTACTGGAGTACAAACAAAGAATATGGATTTAGAGGGAAACCATATGTTACTTTCAGATCTTGCAATTAGAAACGATAATACTGTCACAAAGACTTTGAACAGGAACTCAGAGGGTCTGTACTCAGCTTTAGCTGCCACAGCCCTCTTGTATGACCACTAGAAAGTCATTTAAGCTTGCTGTTTTCAACTCCTCCTGATCAGCATTCAGTAATACTTTGCCTCGGTTTGAAGTTATCAAGTATTGCAGTAATACAAGCAATACCACTATTTAGATAAAAATGCGGGGAAAATTGTTGATCATTTGGATATGCAATGGAGAAAACAAGCTTGTTACAAGTAACAGTATCTATGATAGTTAATGTCCATTCCCATAATGATGATGAAGGTAGAAAATGTCTTTCCAGGGTCTCACCAATATCTCCTTTGCAAACAAGAAATTAAAGTTGAGCTATGAATATTTTTCTTGCTTTTTGGAGGAGTAGTTCCTCTGAGGATCTCCTGAAATCTGAGAAGTGCAAATGCTCTAACATTCCTTTTCCTATACAGAATTATTCTGGTAAGCAAGAAATAAAATTAAACCCAGGTATAGCAGTTTTTTAAAAGGGGAAGTCAGTAGCCTTGAATTATCCATGTTGATTTGACAAAGCCAGTGATGCTGCAGATATAATACACAGCACTGCTGTCACATCACCAAGTGACATCTTTTTATCCAAAGTGAAAATGAAATGTCAAAGTGAAACAGTTCTGCAAGTCTTCTTGTGCTGTTTGCAAGACAAATAAAACTCACTTTTGTGCAGTAGAGTAGGTGTTTATCAGAACCTTGCTTTAAATTAGAGGTCATTCAGGTAGCAATGTCTAGTTAAGATTGCCTAACATTATTCTTACCTAAGACCCTGTTGTTAGTTGTTTCTAACCTTGCCAAAGATGAGTTGTTTGTCTTGAAATTTTTGATGCTTTATGTATTTTCTTCTTGTTGTTTTTGTTTCAAAGGAAGTGTTTTTTTTTTGTTTTTTTGTTTCTTTTTTTCCATTTAAACTTTTTGTAAGGCTCCAAGAGCTTCTGAGAACATTAGCAGAAGGATTACATCTATAGCAAATGTTTTAACAAATGCTTTCATGGTATTCCTGTGCTTCCTTGTTTTGGAGAGACTCTTCTCATTTGCCAGGGGCCTTTCCTGTGGTAGCATCCTGTTGCTACCTGCATGAAGATTTTCTCCAAAGGCCAGGCTGCAATCAGCTTCTTTGTGCTCAACAGAAACTTCTTTACTTATTAGCAGGTTTTTATGTCTATTTTGACTTCACTGAAAGATGGCTGATGCCAACAAGGGTGTATACAAGCCATTGCCAGGGAGAGGCTGACCGAGGTCCAACCAGCACTACTGTGCTTTCTTGGCAATCATCACCATAAGCTTCTAAAACAGAAGTAAAAAACAAACAAACAAACAAACAAAAAACCAGAAAGCTGCCCTTACTTGAAACAACTTTGCAGGGAGAAGTGGTTGTGGCTCCTTGTTCAGGATGCGGATGGATTGGGTGTGAAAAGAAATAGGATTTGATCATTAAGCTAAAGTAGGCATACTTTTATTAGGGTTCTCAGTGGGTGCTATGCTGAGATGTTGTTTGTAAGACTTATTCTTATATTGTCTTACTCTCGTGGGTTTGACATCACAATCTTAAACACTTCTTTTAACACAGCTCTTGAAATGGTCACAGAAATCAGCATATGCAATGCACAAATAAATTCAGTTCAGTGCTTGCTCTGTGGAGCTTCTTTAATGTTTTAAGCTATCTGGAGAAGAAAAAAAAAAGGAAGACAGGAAAATTTCCTCAGTCCATGTAATTTCATATGCACAAGAGGAAAACACATATATATTTATGTGTCTGTTTGTACACACATAAATATATATTTATATGGAGCAAGTAATATTGGGATTGGAATGGATTTATTTTGCCCATCTACTTCTCACCAGCTATTCAAAAGCTAAACAGTACCAAGTCATAGTCAGAGCATAGAAAGAAAGAACCCTTAAGAGCAGTCCTAGTTTTTACGAGGTTGACAATATATGGTTGACACTACTGAGTACCTTGCTTTCCTCTCTGTTTCTCTTGAAATTCTAGAACTGTTAATCTGCTTGTAAACTCCAACAGAAGGAGGGCAGAAGGTATAACAGGTTTTAGCTGTTTTTCTACAGCTTGTATCAGCCAGTTCCTACATGTATGACATGATCATTCTGTCTGCACTGGTCTTGGGGTCTGTCCTGGGACTGCTGTTGCTTTTATTATAGAACTGCCTGAGGTCCAAATGTGTTGCAGGTCATACAAGAAGGATATAATGTCAAATGCAATTTACAGGTAAAGAACCAAGTCACTGGGAGATGAAGGTGACTTTTCTCTGCTTAGATATCAATCCATTATAAAAACCATGATATGAACCGAATCTCAGTCCAAATGCCCTAAATGTATGAACAGCCCTCTACTCTCTTACAGCTGATGTTCAAATGAAGTTATTGGAAGAGTTTTGCGGCCATGAAAGTACTAAAAACGAAAATAAAATAAATAAAGAAATAAAAATAAAATTCAGATATGGTGTGTATGAGATGAATCACTCTTTCAGCACAGCTAGGAAGTCCACAAGGTCGGGTTGTCCTGCACCCAAGGGGAGAGCAGGAAACAATCGGACAGCAGGAAGTTTTAAGGCTAGGGTCTTCATTAGGTCACTCCCACCTGACATCTTCAGTGTTAGCTGGATAACAGTAAGCTGTAGAGTACTGCTGCCAGCTATTCCCAAGCAAAATGACCTTCTCGGAAAACAGAATGTTGAATATTAAGTCCAAGATCCCAGTAATCCCAATAATTTGTATTTATTATTTGTATGTTCTGAAAGGATGGTCCAAGCTTATTTTATTCAAAAATAGATCTTCCCTTAACTAACACAATCTTCTTATTTGTGAATTCCAATTTGCTATAGCTCTGTTTATGCAAGATACAGACGAATCTTATTAGAAATACTGGATTACAGTAGTCATGACAGATTAAAACAATTGCAAGATAAAAATGGACCTATTTACACACTAGAATGTACAAGACTATATTATGACCAAAATCAGCATAACTCCAGATCAGTAACATAGATATACTGATTGCTGTTAGGAAAAAGTCAACATTTAACATATGGTGATATTTGACACATCTTTTTTCTTGAAGTTTTAGAGAAATGTTGAGAATTAAACTAAAAATTGTTGTATTGAACAGCAAGACTTACTGAAATGAAAAGCTTTTAATAGCACAGTAAAATACAGATTTAGAAAGTTCAGTTTTTAACTCTTTAAAGCCAGAAAAAGAAGGACTATTTAAAATATATGTACAACACAATTGCATTAAATCATTTGATCTTCAGATGGTCTCATTCTACATCATAATGAAAGATGGTGAAACCTGTGTCTATTCCACCTGGTAGCAATTCTAATGAAATATGGTACAATCTTCATGTTGAGCATAGGAATTTAAGAGACAAGAACAACAGTTTGTATTTGGTCACAATTATTTTTTTCTGAATCTAAAATAGATACTGATTAGACTATCATTTTATTTCTTTTCTCATGGCATTTTATAATATTTTATAATATATACAATACAATGTCAGATGTGTTTGGGGCAATTTTTAAAATATGGATGCCTCATACAAGTAGGTTTAGGAACAAAAAACATTATTATGTCGTTCTTTTCTGTTCTAAGTAATCCTTCCTTTTCCTGAACGAACAAAGATATGGAACTATACTCAACTTTTCTCATTCAAAGACTCTTCAAGCCATTGTATTTAGAAGTGTTTTTAATACATGTGCTTAAAGGACCTGTGTCTAAGTTACTGTTTCAGTCATTTTCAGTGGATTAAACTTCAGACTTTTGAAGTTTTAGGAAATTATTAAGAACCACTAAAAAGACAGTAACTGGTTACTTGTGTGCTTCTTTTAAAGTGTATGTATGTTTTGATTTTTACTTTATCAGCTCACATAGACTTTTGTTTATGGGTAACCATATAAATCATAGAATTGCAGTATGGTTAAAGTTCATAGGGACCTCTGGAGGACATCTGGTCCAATCCCTCCATCTCAAGCAGGAACACTTAGGTCAGGTTGCCCAGGACCATGTCCAGACAGCTTTTGAAGATCTCCAAGGAGGGAGACTCCACAACCTCTCTGGACAACCTGTTCCAGGGCTCAGTCCTCTGTACAACACAGAAGTGCTTCCTGATGTTCAGAGGGAACCTCTTCTATTCCATTTTGTTCCCATTACCTCTTGTCCTGGCACTGTGCCTCACTGAAAAGAGCCTGGACATCTTTGTTCCCTCCTTGCAGATATTTATACAGGTTGATAAGATCCCACCTGACCCTTCTGTTCCGCAAGTGGAAGAGTTCCAACTCTCTCAGCCTCTTTTCATAGGAGAGGTGCCTGCGCCAATCCCTTGATCGTCTTGGTAGCCCTGCATTGGACTTTTTCCAGTGTCTAGGTCTGTTTTTTACTGGGGGACCAGAAGTGGGCAAAGTACTCCAGGTGTGGCCTCACCGATGCTGAGTAGAGGGGAAGGATCACCTCTTCTGACTTGCTGGCTGTACTTTGACTAGTGCAGCCAAGAACAAACTTCAGCCTTCTTAGTGGCAAACATACTCAACTTGGTGTCCACCAGGATCCCCCCAGAGCTGCAGAGCTGCTTTACAGCTGGGTGGTTCCCAGCACGTCCTGGTGCCTGGGGCTGTTCCTACCCAGGTGTGGTACTACACTTCTCCTTGTTGAACTGCAAGAGATTTTTGTCATCTCACCTCACCAGTCTGTCAGGGTTCCTCTGGATGGCTGCATGGCCCTCTAGTGAGTCAGCCACTCCCCCAGTTTTGTGTCATCCATGATATGAAATAAAATCAAGCAGTGCCACACAGCATCTGGAAAATGTATTTGAGAATTCAGTTTTAATGGGAATAGTCATAAGCACCTCATAGGCTTAAACATAGAAATTGTACTGAGGAATTCTGAGAAAAGGTAAGATATTGAAAGACAGTAGGGTGCTACAGGATTCGTATATCATTTTCATTCTTCTTGAGTACTTTTTCCCAGAAATCTATTATCAGGGTAAATACCATATTGTAGTAGGTAGGCAGGCTAGTGTTATGCATATTCAGAGCTTTATTCCACCAATAGTTTGACTGACTTTGGTTAATATTCCACTTATGACTGACTGAACTTGGTGAAACCACTCATGAAATGAACTGGTGACAAATATGGGCATGGATATCAGAATCTCCTCAGGACAGAGTGTGTGGTGGAGGTATTTCAGCAGTGGTGACTCAGGCTGATACAGACATTCCTTGTGAATGAAGAGCTCTCTCTTTTTGAACATATCCTTAGGAGAAGACCAGGTGAGATGTCACGTGGCTTGTCACTGAGACGTGATCTTACCTACTCCCTTAGTCAGCACCCAGAGCAAAAGTCTTTCAGCAGCTGTGATTATCAGCCTGGACTCAGGTGCTGAGTCCCAGCACCTCCATGCCTCACTGCGCAAGGGCTTAGACCCAGCAGTCAGATTCCAGGCTGCAGCTTTGGCTGCTCAGTGACTGTGGTTTCAAAATTTGGAGCTTGGGTTCCAAACTGTTGTTGATGATTTTGGGAGACAGACACAGTAGCATGAAAATAGCTGTCCAGGGCATTCAGGGTACCCACTGCGGAGCCTGAAGCCCTTGCAGTTCACCCAGCTTGGGATCTCCAGAGGCAAGCCTGTGTTCACTTTCTAGGTTCAATTCCTGTCTGTCTTGTAAAGCTTGGTGTAGTTTGTTTTCTCTTGGTGGAGGTAGATGGGAACCAAAACTTGCTAGCAGATGCTTACTGAATATTTGAAATACAAGTAAATTCCTGCTGGGACTGGGAGAGTGTCTAATGGTACAGAACTAAAAACAACCACCACTTACAAGGCCAGCACCTACAAGAGTTGACGTATTGTCGCATCAACATCATTCAGTGCCTCTCATATTCAGAAAGGGAGCAAATTTGGGGTGTCTTAACGTGGGTGCCAATAGGTCTTTTGGGTTGTTTGTGCTTTGTGCTGGGCTGTAGCTTTCAATGGATTCCCTTCCCAAAAGTGGATTAGGAAAGAGAGCGTGTCTTCCTTGTTCACTCTCTGAGATGAGTTAATGGGGGAAGGCACCGCTCCTCCCCTGCTATCTCCCTACAGACTTTGAACAGGTAACTACCTGGAAAAGTCTTTGAATCTCTTAGAGGGAATTCATGGGTCTCCTTTGTCAAGCTGAAAGAAGTGTGTCTGCTCTCACCAGTGCTGAGCGGTGTGACAGCGTGCTACTAAATCTGCTTTTAGCTGCTTCAGAGATATGTGAAGCAAGGAAGAAAGAAGAGTACCAGTGGGTGAGCTTTTAATGGGGTGGGAGACAGACTGCTGCTCTTTTCTCCATCGTTCTGGAGGCCATCATGAAAAATGTTGCTATTTCCTTCGCTCTCCTGAGGTTTTGCACTGTTATTGTACCTTCACTCACAACTGTCATTCTCCAGGTGTGCCACACTGAGTGATCCCTCAGGTGTGTGTATGTCTTTGCAAGTAGGCACGATACACAACACTTTCATCTCTGGTTTGGTGAGGAAAGAACAAGTGCAGCACTCCAGCAGTCTAAAATAAGTCTGCTGTTTTTCTCCACCTGTAGTGGAGTAATAATAGAGCAGAGTCAGAAATGCTGATAGGTGATAGGCAGGAAGTAAGAGTCACCAGAAATAAATTTTTTAGCTGGCTTTTGGAACACTTTCTGCTTAAAGAAAAGCCATAATCCAGCCCCATACTAACATTCACTCCTTTAACATACTGTATCTGAACATGGGCCTCTAAAATCTCTTTTCTGTAGTGGAATAAAGTTGTCTTTTTTTTTTTTTTTTTAAATGTATTCTGTATCAATATTAGTATTTTCAAGAAATGTATGCAAAAATGTTTCTTGCTTCGTGTGTCTTATTGACTGTAACGGCTTCTTATTGGTTCAGATAATGAGATGGAAGTTGTTCTTGCTTCCTTTTAGGCCCCCGATTTTGTATTTTTCTTCTGAAATGTGGTCTAGAAGATTGTACTCTTATTTCAGGACTTAATTTATTTGGGGGTCATTAAGACATTTATATATCATTGGAGGATGGAATGGTGTTGGCCTATTAACCAAGACACTGACATTTGGAAAGTTGGAAAGTATTCACCTCCCCACTTTGCATGGACAATGCTGGGCCAGATCTACGGTGACTAAGAATGGAAAACAGTTCCCCACCTCTGGCACATTTAACCTAGTTATAAACCAGGGTCAGAGAAGAAGGTTGCGCCCTGCAGTGAATGGGGTGGTGGTAGATGAGGAAATGCCATGGCATCTACTATGCTACACAACCAATTCTTAACTGTAATCATCACATGTCTGCTCAGGGATATATCTCTACATTACTTCTTCTTTTTTTTTTTTTTTCAGTCCCCTCATGAACCTGATTTGTTTACTTCACTGGCGTAATTTCATTTCATCCAAAGTTCTAATGAAAGCAAGTCTGTAACATGAGGTTTGTGGTAGAGATAATAATT
>NC_049198.1:49407013-49484092 GCF_009769625.2 Cygnus olor | reverse complement strand
CTGGACACACATAGATTTAGGACTCTGACTCATGACTGGATAGATTTAGCTGGGTTAGCTAAGGCAGCCGCTGCCTCAGCTGTTTGCCCCAGTCTTCTGCCAAAGGTTATTTTGGGCCTTCTGGATGGGATGGGGACCCACTCTTGTCCCATATGGACCTAATGCATCCCATGGAGGTGGAGAAGTTCAAAGGCAGGTACAGTCCCTGCTCAGCCACTTGGCCCTCCCTGCCTGTGGTGAGGAGCACCATGGAGGTTGGACATCCAGCGCCACTCATATAAACGTTTGCAAAAATGTTAACGGATAGTTGCATGTGTCTGAAAAAAAGACAGTGTTCAAGAAACACATTATTTCCCGTTGGAGGTTAATAATATTTCTCTGAAGCTTTTTGAAAGTAATGACTCTGGGGGACCACAGGTTTTGGTATCCAGCTCACAACACCCAAAGCGCTTTTATAAAATAGGTCAGATGCTTGAAATCGTATGAAAATAAGGCACTGTAAGTTCAAAAAATGAGTATCAGTGTTTCCTCAACAGTAAGTAATGTTCCTGAATTCATAGACTGCCACTTCCACACAATAACTGTATGAACTGCAGACGAGTAGCACCAAAACATCTCTCTCCATGCACAAGTAGCACAAATTATCTCACAGTCTGTACATGCGGGGACAAAAGAGGGAGGAGAGGCTGCCTGTGCTGTGAATGAGAAATGCTGCGTACTCTGCCACAGCCTCTCTGTCTTTGGAGGTGATTCAGCACTTCCTTTAACAGGGCTCCCCTCTGATGGTGGCTCCTCGTTTCCACGGGCCAGTTTCAGCCCCCTCATGAAGCAACACCACATACTCTCAGACTGATACATTTAAACAACGGCTTAAGCCTCATTTAGGCTAGCTGCTTTCTCAAGAACTACCAGAAAAAGCCCAATGGTCTTTTGTTCACAGTGCAGACACAAGTGAGAGGATGTCTCCAGCTGGTGTAAAGAGGTCCCACAGCACTCCACAGCTGCAGAGCAGGTAGGGATGGTTTACTATTGTTTTGTTTTTGTTTTTGTTTTTGTTTTTTAAAAAAGGTACTGTTGTTTATACTGAAGAAATGCACCAAGTCACCACTCAAAGGGTGGCGACATCACTTGAAGGCTGGCAGGACCAACAGCTGGAAAGCTGTACGAGAACACTCATGAGAAAATTACAGAAGAAGCTGGACTGTAAAATGCAACTAGTGCCATGGCATTGTGTTCCACCAACACAGGAGGAACGTGCTGCCTGAGAGGGTGTGAGGGCAGCATGACCTGCCGAGGGCAGATTTAGCAACCACCAGTGGTTGGGCCATAGCCAGCTTCCTGCTGTGGATGAAGGGGTTTCACAGAACCTCCAGCCAGGTCCCAGGACAGCAGGTGCACTGGTGGCCAGCCCACTCCAGAAAGCTGATGAAAAACATCTGCCTGCTTCCTCCACCAGCTTGAGCATTTTCCCACAGCCTTGAATCTTCTGGGGGATGACTGACAAGCTCTCTCTGTCTTGGTTTCCCCTAAAGAAGACCTAATCAACTGTAGGAGGCCCAGGGAAGTTCCTGAGCTGGGCCAGCACTGAGTGTGAAGCCCCACTGCAGGCAGCAGTGCCTTTGGCAGGCTGGCAAGGATGGGCTGAGGGCAGCTCATGAGGAGCCTGGCTATATTCTGTGCTCCAGCATGCCATGCAGTTTTTGGTTGCAAACAGCTAGCAGCCTGCCAGGAGATTGCTTTAAAGCAAACATAGGTACATCTACATCAGCTTGGAGACAGAGAAGTGACAGCAGGGTGGACATACCTTGCAGCTAGATAATTCAGACACTTCATTATCCAAGGCATTGGCAAGACTTTTTAGGGCTTCCACTGCATTTTCCCTAACTAATCAAGCTGAAGGCTCAGCGCAGACCTCACTGCCAAGACAGAGTACTGAGTGTCATGCACAATGGCTCCTTCTGGGTAACCCAGCCAGTTTTGCTAACAGGGACAGTCCGTTTTGGAGTGATGAATGCTACGTTATTGGCTGAAACTTGTTAGACAGGCGGAATTCTCTCAACATGATCTCCCAACAGAGGAGAACAAAATACAGGCAGGATACAGGCAGGCTTGTACTTTCCTGCTAATGCATTCATGAAGAAACAGAAAGCCCTGAGAAAGTACGCCTGCTCGCCTGCATTACCCGCATCGAGCTCCGTGCTGACAGAGTTTGTAGAGATGTTGGGAAATAATGTGTTTTTGGAACACTTAAACTATCATTGCCTCTGATTAAAACAATCCAGCTCCCAGTTTGGTATAGTCATGATCACATACTGTTCTAAACATATATTCCAGCCTCTCAATTTATGTTCCCAGTTTCATATCTGAAACCCATGATTTCGCAAAAGGTCATTTATACACCTTGAGTGAAGTAACATAAAATTACCTCCAATGTGGGCTTGGAAATAGCCTTCCTCCCCTCTTTCTCTTTGTGTGTTTGTGTGAGCGTGTGTTTGTGCATGTATATGTTCTTGAGTCGACATCTATTAAAGACTGAACTCATTTGTGTTGAACATGCCACCTACAGGGAGTGTTTTGGAGCAGTCAAGTTAGAGGAGATAGATAAAAGAGAAGAAGAAGAGGTAATGAATATGGAGTGTAAATGCCTTAGCAAAGTAATGGAGACATGTACTAACAGCAAGTGAAATTTGACCTTCTGGCTGAAAACCTGATAGCGAACCAATTGGAGAACTTTAGAAAATTGGATCAGCCTCAATGGGCACAGAGTAAACATTGGGAGTGCAATACAGTCTTATTAAACATAATGCACATTTAATGCATAATTTTATTGCAACCAATTTCATGCTACTGCCTTAAATGAGTCTGGGTCTACTTCCACTGTAGCAGTCCACTACCATTAGTGCCTCTTAAAAGAATTGCAAGGCCAGTAAACTATCACTGGTCTGATCTCTCCCTTAGCCCATACTTTCTGCTTCATAAACTCTCCCAGCTCCCACAGCTTGTAGTGAGATCTTGTCTTCGTTCAGTACACGGCTTTTGAAACACTAAACTGTTTTGGCAAGTCTTTCACAGATGGGAATGTTACAACATTTCCATTTTATGCTGGTGCAGTAAAGCAGTGAACCTTTGCAGCTATAGATCAGTCGTCTGAATCCCAGCCTTACAACAGGAGTTCCTGGAACCTATACAATCAGCCTAGTGCTGAAGATTTCTCAAGCACAGCAGGCAAAATCTTATTTTTCTAAGTGACAGCAATAGTGTTTGCCCTCTGACAGGAACAAGGAATAAGGAAAACAAATGATGCCGAGTGCTAAGAAAGTGAGTAGCCCCCTCACAGACAGATAGAGTATGGCTGGATTAACACAAAAGAAACTGCAAAAATGGAACAGTAAGTGCTTAATTTATACTATCAGGGTATGGAAATCCATAGTGAATTTCCAATCATTGCTTGCTGAGATCTTCACAGACTTCAGAGTTATTATCTGCGCCTTGTAGAAACGCCATCAAGAAATCTTTCAGTGTCATCCTGGGAATTTCTAGATATTAAAGACATCCTATCTTTAGTTGAGCTTGGATTTTCAATGGTCACAAATTTCAGGGGTGTTTGAGCCCAGAATCATGATCTGAGCCCATCCCCACATCCGAGATTGGTCCTTCCTGCTTTATCACAGAAAGCTGTTAGTAACATCTGCAGAAGAGTGCTGGTGGAGCTCTCTGTAGGGGTCTTGTTTGCTAAGCACCACATGTATAGGTATGTGAGAGCCATCACTTGCCCTGACAAGGTTTAGAGTTTCAGCTAGTAGCAAAATGCAGCTCAAGGCTGATACACACAGAGTCAAAGAGGCTACCACTGTTTCTGCCAAGGGGTATGAAGTCATGAGTCAAGCCTTCAGTGCTAGTGAAAAAATTTGCTTGTTTTTGGTTCACATTCTAAATTTTCAAACCCTCCCACTGTGATCACTACACCTAGAACTCACTTTTGCATTGGACAGGAAGCTAGAGAGCTGGAAGTTTTGTGGAAAGAAGACCCAAGAACCAAGATACTCTTTATTCAACTTCTGAGTGTGGTAACTGCAGAGAGCTAGAAAGGCTACTGGAGACCTGATATCAGAAGACCATGACTTGGGGATACTAGTGCATGAAAAATTGGACACGAGCCAGCAATGTGTGCTTGGAAGCCAGAAATTCAATGGTATCCTGGGCTCCATAAAAAATAAATGTGGCCACTAGGTTGAGGGAGGTGATTTTCCACCCCTACTCTGCTCTTCTGAGACTTCACTTGGAGTAATGCAGCAAAACCCCAGCAAAAGGAAGATACAGACCTGTTAAAGTGGGTCCAGAGGAGGGCCACAAAGATGATCAGAGGTCTGGAGCACCTCTCCTACAAAGAAAGGTTGAGAGATTTGGAATTGTTCACCCTGGAGAAGAGAGGCTCTTGGCAGAACTTATTGCAGCCTTGCAATACTTAAAGGTGCCTTGCAAGAAACATGGGGAGATACTCCTTACCAGGGTATGTAGTGATAGGGCAAGGTGTAATGGTTTTAAGCTAAAAAAGGGGAGATTTAGTTTAGAGGTTAGGAGGAAATTTTTCACTCAGAGGGTGGTGAGGCACTGGAACGAGCTACCTGAGAAGCTGTGGATGCCCCGTCCCTGGAGGTGTTCAAGGCCAGGCTGGATGGGGCTTTGGGCAACCTGATCTGGTGGGAGGTGTCCCTGCCCACGGCAGTGATGTTGGAACTGGGTGATCTGTAGAGATCCCTTCCAACCCAAACCATTCTATAGTTCTATAATTCTATGGTTCTGGAGCAGACAGGTGTCCACAAGTTTGGCCCCAAAATATAGTATGGATCTGTTGATGTTATAACAAAGTGTAATCTCTCTTGTCCCATTTATTTGGACAATATAAGAAATTCCAATCTATCTCAGGACTGAACCTAACATTTCACACTCCCTAAGAATTATCAGGCTGTCTTATGGTTTTGTGACATATTGAACTTCACAGCTTTTGGTGGACAGGGGAAACTGAATATCTTTTCTAAGACTCCGTGCATGTGCATACACTGAACTTCACCTGGTCACCTAAGTGACACAGCAAGCATATGCAGATAGGCTCAGCTGAGGGGGCAAACTTTTAAGCATATATGTAATTTCCAATAACAATTGTGTCTCTAAACATAGGTGATGGTTTTGCACATTTACGGAATTACGAATTACTGAAAAGCACTCCACAGATAAGGTTTTCGTTGCCATCTCCTATAAATCAAATTACCAAGAGATACATCTGATTGTGAACATACTTAAAAAATGCTAAAATCATGCAATTTTCCTCCACTTGTTTAAAACAAAAAATGATACCAATGTCAATCATTTTAACTATAAATACTGTCTGAGCAGCAACACAAAAGCATTTACAATGGTAACATGCACAAAACATTCTGGAGAAAAAAAAAATCAAGACAATAAAATACTTCAGCATCAGTCTCACCAGGATTTGTAAACTGGGAGGGAAAAAAAAAAAAAAAAAAAAAAAAAACAGTTAAAACAACAGAAAAGCATTATGATGCTTTCATGCTATGTCAAGTGTTGGAATTTACAGATGGTGGGCTAGGTGTGGTCTGTAGCCTGATTTCACATGTCCATTATTGTGAAGGGAGAGCTGGAGATGGACGGTGTAACTCTGGAGTTCCACTGATACATGGAAATGGGTAGCCCACCAAATATAGGAGTGAAAGATCGCTTTGGCCTCCAGCAAAGGAAGCATTTCCTCATTCTGGCTTGAAGTTGGCCTACCTACAAAGGATGAAGCGTGCCTCTCTAGACAGTGGCTGTCACATTTACACACTGCAGATGTACATGTACATTACGTACATGTAAAAGAAGATGCCTATGTGCATTTTCCTAGCACTTGCCATGCACAGCTGTACAACTCTAGAGAGACAGGCAAAGACAATGCCCTAACTTCCCATTGGAAAACTTCTGGCATTTTTAACTCAAATACATTAGGAACAAACTTGCTCAAAAGCTTTCCAAGGCAGCTAATATAAAGACAGGATGCTCTGAAACTGATAGAGTGCTGCAGGCAAGTGCACATCTATGGCTTCTGACTGACTGCTCACCCAGTAATGAAGTTTCTCAGAAACCTCGCAAACCGGAAGGGCGTGCAAATTTTTAAGGTTGCCAGATGAAGTACAGTGCCTATTTCTGAAGAAATTTGTCTGTATTTGTAGAATACCTGATTGAAAACTGTAACTTTTAATTTGTTAAGCAATGCAAGCAGTTTTGACACCATTCACCTCCAATTGGAATGAAACCTTGAAATTACCTATGAAATGAAGTTTTCTGAATAAAGTGTTCCAGAAATATCAAAATGACCTTGCTGAAATGTAAGACAACATTTGCCAGTTGAGGTCATATGTTTAAACACATAAACCAGGTGTAGTTGGAAAAAGTAGAAAAGATTTCCACTCTCAAAAACTTCTCTTTATGTTTGAAAAACTTCAAAGCTGAAAATAACTACTCTGAGCCAAATCAGATATATATCTGTTAGACTATCTCTGACAGAAAATTTCATTGGAAGCTACAGACTTTCTCTTGCTTATGTCCGGAGACTATCACAGCTGTAGTAAGATTACCCCTTCTCATGGGAGCTGTTCTTTCTGGCCTTTCAGCTTTGGCCACTAAGAAGTAAGAGAATTTTTTTCAAAAATTTAAATGAAATCTTTCAGCTTTGTCACAGAAGCATCTTCCCAATTGGAAACAAATGCAAAATAATCATCAGATGATGTCCTTTTTGGTTTTATTTTTATTTTATTTTTATTTATTTATTTTTTCCATAATGGGGTAAATTACTGACACATTTATAATCTACTGGTAGACTAGTTTCTTTTAATGATAGGTGATTTAATCTGCTTCTTCTGATGTGTCTTGTACTTGTCATTTATTATATTTATTGTTATTTCTGTTAGAGCTGCAGCTGGAGACAGAGGTCTCCTCTGGTCAAAAACAAGTTGTGTGTTGCAAGTTTATATTCTGATAGAGGATATCACCATGGCTTGCTTTATCCTGAAAAGACAAACCAACAGAACTCAGTGCTTGTAGAAGAATAGCAAAAAGCAAACAATTAAATGGATATATTCTGTGGAGAGCTTACAAAACTCGCTGCCACAGGATGTTAGTGAGAGAGGTGACTTTTCATGGAAGATCTACTTTTCATCCTTATTCAGAATGCTGGAGCATAGTAAAGATGACTATACCTCAGGCTTTCAGCCAGGGTCCAGCTCTTTCTTTCCATGTTTTGATATCTTGTGTGCAGGCAAATTGTGTGAGACAAGGTGATGGTAATTCAGCATCATGGAAGAAAAAAAAAAAAGCATAAATTGTCAGATATGCAATGTTGAAAAGAAAGGAACAGTACCTTTTACAGCATGCCAGCACTCTGAACTTTATTATCTTTCTACAAGAAGTAATCAAAAAGCATGTAACTGTTCTACACTTTTCTAATTTGTATTCCAATTTACTGTAAGTCCAATGTGATAAGACTACAAATGTATTTTAACTATGGGCAGATTTTAAGACCACATTGTTCTGAACCTATGAAAATCAGGGTCCTTGATACAAACTATGATAAACCCTGAAGTCTGACTGTATTAGTAGGAACTGGTATCTTATAGACAATTTATGGAAGATTTCAAAAGTTCCTTCTGTGTTCTAAAGACATTATTCACTGCTAAAGGACTGTACATCACAAAAAGTCTCAGAAGGCTTTCATTTGAAATATATATGTGTGAGCGTGTATATGTATATATATGCATATATATAGTATATATAACTCCAGACCAATCAAGGAATTCAGTACCCGAAACTACATTCCTTCTGTCTTTAGTCAGTCCCTTGTTTTAAAATATGAAACTTAAATAAGAAACATGGCTGTTTAGACACATCTGCCATACTGGAGCAGTAGATCAAGTCTTCTATTGAAAGCAAGGAAGAGGGGCTGCCCATCAGGGAAGACATGGTCCAGTGACTCAAAAAATACATGCAGGAGGAGGGGGATCTCTTCCTAGTCTCGCAGATAGCTTGTGGTGTGGTATAGTGTGGTGGCAAATTAATTTGTCTCTTTAAGCTCATTTTTCTCCTCCCACTCTGCTGTAAACTCCTTAGGAAAAGGCAATGCTCCTGGGCTCTGTTGTGCAGGAAGACACCTACCATCTCCCTGGAAAAGGCTGCAGCAGAAATGGGAGGTCTCTGCTCTCACTTGCCTCAGCCATTTCGACAGTGCTCTCCCATGGTGTACTTTTACCTGTTCAACTCTGTTGGCTTCTTTGTGAGCACTGACTCAAGGTGGCAGATGGGAACATGAAGCATCTTCATATTTAGCTTGGAGATAGAAATTGCTAATAGGAAGAAAAAGAAAAAAATCCTGATGACTGAATTCTAAAAGTTCATGTTTAGTGTTAAGCGATTCAAGCTGTAGGGACTGACCCTGCATGGGAAGAAGCCCTGCACCAAGTACTCAAGTTCTGTGGTAATGTTTCAAAGGACAAAAGAGGAATGGATTTCATCCCAGGAAAGATGCTCCAAAAAACTGCAACCATGCCTCCCTGAACACATAGAAAAACGTGGTGGACACAAAGAGAATCAGATAGCTTTCTGTCAGGTTTTAGTCTGCATCAAGTCTTTCTACCATGTAAGTACGCGTGCACACACACACACACACACACACACACAGAAAAGCTGAAATGTGGAAAGAAAACCAACCAGAAACTCTGCAATCTGGATATGTTTCAAGAGTTCAGGAATCATACTCTGATATCTTAGTTGCCTTGGCATGACAACTTAATAAACCAGCAGTTTTACTCCAAATGTCCCTTGTCTGAGTCTTAGCAGCTCCAGTCCTGCCTGCCTGGCAGAAAATAAGGTGATGTTCCTTCTTTGTTTCACACTGATCAATGATTAATTTTATGAAACATCCCCCTGTTTCTCCCCTTTGGGTGTTGTTGGCAGTCATCCCTGAGGAGAAACAGGACCATCCAGCCTTGCATTGTTTTCTCTTCAGCCGGTGGCAGCAGAAACATCCACTGCTGGGGCAGCAGCCTCAGCCTTGCACGGTGCCTCTCAGGCTGAACCTCCCGAGCAGCAGCTGGGGAGGAAAAGTGTCCTTCAGCAGCAGTGGAAACGCCTGGCTTTGGAGGGGGGGGGGACCGTGCTGATTTCCACCAGTGGAGGATTTAGCCCACCCTGCCTGGCTTGCAGAGGCAACCCAAAACACACGTCCATCTGACTGCTGGAGCTCAAGTCACCATTTGCCTGTCTGGAGCAGGATAATTTGTCAGACACCAGCTGCTGCGAGCGCTTTCCTCATGGGCACACTTGTTATTATGTTACAGCCTGTGTGAAGAATGTGGGATGTCGCTGAAGTGAAAATGATTACAATCGCGTTTGCACAAATAATCTGTGGACTTCTTTGTGCGAGAGCTTCTATCATGTGTAGCATGTCAGTAAAGCAGTAACCAGCCTTGGGAGGGAAAAGGGGGACAAAAAGGAAGAAGAAGAGAAAAAAGCACGCTGGCAATGCTGGGGGAAGTGCTTTTGTGGCCACACAATGAGATTTAAGACCGGATGGAAGTGGTCCCCCCACTCTCCCTCTCCCTCTCCGCTTCTCCCCCATCTCTGAAAGAGTTACTCGGGAGGATTTCAAGGGTAGGTTTCTAGAGCGACACCATGTCTAATTACGTACAAGACGGAATGAAAAGGTGTAGGCCTGTCTTTCCAGCTCAGAAAAAAAAAAAAAAGTGGTGTCCTGCGAATAAGAAATGAACAGACTGACCTTTTCAGAGCTGCTGAAAGAGAAAACCAGATGTATTCCTCAAGAGTCACTATGACTGAAGGGTGATAAAGGCTTGCATTGTGCACTTGAATAAAAGGAAAGCTAACCAGAAAACAGCAGCTGATAATAGTCAGGCCAGGCTGTGCTATTGTCCAAGGCACAAATGTTCAGCATTGGCCTAGACCACACTGCTGGTATATACAGCACAGACTTGAGGGAGAGAAAAAAAAATGGAGGAGAAAAAAACAAAAAAAAAACAGCTTTTTTATTCCTGTTACCTAGAGGAGTTTGTATGAAACTGCCAGCGGTTATAGGACCACAGAGGAAGAAAACGATCCGGGATCCCTTCCCCACCACACACAAACACAAACACACACATGCTCCATTTCTAACATTATGTTCCTGTAAGATCTGAACCTAACCATCTGCCAAATGAATAGACAAAACCCAGCTTGTCTTCCAGGATTCAGATGTAAGGGGGTGGATAAAGAGGAAACATCACACTGGTGAAGAGGCTGGAGCTTACTGCACTGCAAAACAGGGGTCTCCAGAGCTCAGGACAACCAGTAAGAAACAACAGCAGCTTTAATTTCTGCAAGGACTAGGGGCTGGGTCGGGAGCTTTTGGATGGCAGGACCACCCCCATACCAGGCACGTCTGTGCCACCGTCATAAAACCCTGAGAAAAGCAGGGGCAGTGGTGGAGGGGTGTGTGTGCAGGGACAGAGGGGAAGAAAGGGGCAATTTGTGGGAAACAAAAACAAAACCAAAACAGGGAGAGCAAACTACAGCCCTCAGCACCTCCCACTCTTGGGGAGCAAACTGGACTCTCCCTAGGCAGAAGCCACTCGTTTTAAGCCCTGCTGCTGTGACCTCTCTGGATTTTTAAGCATCACAGACCTGCCAAAGAGTCTCTCTGCCACTTCTGAATGTCATGTCACTGTTTGCAAACCAAGGCTGGGGCTGAGTGAGCAGATCTTGCCCATTGGAGATGGTTATTTTTAGAGTGGGCATGATAAGCTTCTGCCAGGCACCATCCGCAGCCAGCCACGTCCATGCAGAAGTGTAAATCAGCCTCGACACTCGCTGGGAGACCTTGCCTTTTCTTATTTAAATATGTTCTCTGAAATAACTCTTTGGGACTGTTATCTGTGAATGCAGTGGGAGAGGGGTTCCCTGCTCCTCACTGCCCTTCCAGAAACAACAGAAGTGCAAAAGAAGCTATGGGGCTTTTTTGTTTTTTGTACAGCATTGGCTTTGTCCTTTACAAAATTAGTTCAAGGAGATTTATTGCTGGCGACAGGCACTGAGGGCTGGCCTGGTGCTTGTCTGCAGAAGATGAGACAGGGTGTTCCCACTGCAAAGTGCCACACTTTGGTCATCAGAAGATGAGGTGAAGTTTGCTTCCTGGCTTCTGGCTGCATGACCTTGGCTGTGTACCTTCAGCACTCCCTGCCTACCCCAGTTTTCTCAGGACCATGCACTTTGAAGGAAGTTCTCCAGAGGTAGAGCTGGCTCTCACAATGCATACAACACACAGATACTCATGACCTTAACAGGAGATGGAGCAACTGTTTCTATAAGGAATTAATTATGCCATCACTACCAGATACAAGTCCTCCACTGATCAGTGAAGCAAAGAAACAGGGGCTCAAAGGAGAAGCACCAGAGAGAGGACACACGTATCTGCCAGCTGTGCAATCAAACAGGAGTGAGTCTATTTCCCTCCGTTCTGCCTACCCAACATGTTTCAGACTAAACTGGGAAAATGATCCCAGGGAGCAAGCTATTTTGAGACTCCTGGGCCATGGCTTTTCTGCTGTGATTACCCCAGAGGCATCTAATTAGCAGCAAAAGGGCTGCCTTTTCTTTCTGATCTCTGCAAGGAACTGCACTGAGAAGCCACCAACTCATCTCATGCTGTACGCACAAGACCTGTGCAAGCTCCCTAGCTGGCTAGCTTTATTTTCCCCATGTCAACAAAAGAAGGAGTGATTTGGGGGGTGGAGTAGATGGACGGGAAGAGAAAGTGATTCACGGGGAAATAATATATTCCTGCCTTACATTCAAAGAATTAAACAGCACATGTATACACACATGCACACACTCATGAGGCTGAGGAAGCAGGCTGAATAACTTTCAAAAGGCTTGCTGCATCTTGCTCCATGAGTGGGTATTGCCTGGCTATTTCTAAGAGACAGACATTAAAATCCGCACAGTCATTTAGAATTTCAAAGGATTCTTCTTCAGGGGGTGGAATACAAAAGACACCACAGTTATTCATATAATACAAGCAAGGTTGGGGAAACAGCAGCATGCCATTAGGTAAGACCGAGCAGAAAACCTTTCTGGAGAAGGCTAAGATCTATTCATTCAAAGTAAAGAAGTGACCATAACCATTTCTTATTTATGCATTTATCTGTGTGTGTATGTGTGAGTGTGCATGCACATTTAAAGACAGATCTTTGTACAGCTATGTTTTCTACCCCACTTTGAGAAGAGCTTGAGAGAGGATCTGAAATGTGCACTGTGGTGCAGAAAAGAAAAGAAGGGGGAAAAATATATATATATATATTCAAAATACATCACACGTCATCCACGAATCTACACAAACATGCTCGCGTTTCTTTCACCGTGAGCTTTGGGTGTCAATCAGCAGAGAACAAACAGCAAAATGAAAACCAGGAGCTCCTTCTGTTGAGGTTTTAGGATAACGTCCTCCAACATTTCCCTGTTTTTGTTTTTAATGTGCTAAACTAACTGTATGGCTGGAGCAGCAAAGAATGCGAAGCTCACACATGTAAAGCATTGTGTCCTCTGACATACTATTACACAGAAGGCTCACAGTTCCCCTCTCTCCCTCCCCTTCCTGGTGTTGATGAATTACATGAGATGAATATCACAGATCTGGGTTTTTTAAACCGTGAGCTTAGGCAGCAGCAACGACTGCAAAGCAGACATCGTTGTCTGAACCTCTATTGTTTCTATTTCGGGAGCACATTGAGTGATTAGTTTGGGTAACAGTAACATCACATTACCTTCTACAGGCTGGAAATGTCTTTTAAAACTGAAGCAACGCTGAAGCCATGTGATACAATACTGTAGACAGAGCCAAGTGGAATACATCAAAGAGTGCCTTGATGCAGATGTTTCATGCAGAAGAAAATTAGGTCAGAGACCACTTCAATTTCAGCTTCTGCCAGGCTTGTTTGAGAGCTTCCAGTGAATTCCTAATGAATAGCTTCTAGGGCACTTTTCTCTCATTCAGTCACAAACTGCCACAGCCAGATGAGCTTTCCATGTGGAATCTTTTCTCATTATTTAAAATACTATTACTTTGTGTTTAGAGATTCCAAAATCTTCCTTACAACAATAGTAAAAATTCCCATCCCTTCATCACCCCCCCCCCCCCCCCCCCCCCCAAAATGTGAGGCAAAAGGAAAAGGTGAGAAGAAAAGCCAACTGATAAACAACGTATGCTAGAGGAAAAAGAAAAAAAAAAGGGGGGGTGGGGGGGTGGGGGGGTAAGCCTTTTACCAATTTTACGTGGTATATAAATACTTGCTAAGAGTCCTTCTTGAATGCAGGGCTTTTTGAATCTCAGGTGCTCAGGGAGGCAAAGCAGCCTGCAGAAACCCAAGCGTTAAGCTGATTTTTTTTTAATTTCTTTCTTTTTCTTTCTTTCTTTCTTTTTCTTTCTTTCTTTCTTTCTTTCTTTCTTTCTTTCTTTCTTTCTTTCTTTCTTTCCTTCCTTCCTTCCTTCCTTCCTTCCTTCCTTCCTTCCTTCCTTCCTTCTTTCTCTCTTTCTCTCTCTTTCTTTCTTTCTTTCTTTCTCTTTTTCTTTCTTTCTTTTTCTTTCTCTTTCTCTCTTTCTTTCTTTCTTTCTTTCTCTTTCTCTGTTTCTCTCCTTCTTTTTCTCTGTCTTTCTTTCTTTCTTTCTTTCTTTCTTTCTTTCTTTCTTTCTTTCTTTCTTTCTTTCTTTCTTTCTTTCTCTTTCTTTCTTTCTTTCTTTCTTTCTTTCTTTCTTTCTTTCCCTCCTTCCTTCCTTCCTTCCAACTGGAAGTTTTCCAGTGAAAGGACAGGAGAAAAACAACTTACCCCAGTGATAAAGATGTTACATCTTGTTCTTCTTATTCTTTACTGACCACAGTTCTTCTTTTCAAACACAATATCTTCCTTATCTCACAACTGCACTGTGTGTTTTAATATACTCTTTTGCCGTGTCCTGCTTTGTGTTTTCTTCAACCTTGTTTTTCCAAGGTTCACATAATTTTGCCAGAAGTCCCTGTTCAGCAAGAAATGTTTTTTTGTTTTGTTTTGTTTTTAAAAAAAACTTTTTAATGACAAAGAGTGAGATGCTTTAAAGATATTTTTACAGCCTGTGCACATATCAGCTGGCATGCCTGCTATACCCATTGGCCTGTTGCACTTCCAATGGGGGAGCAGAGTCTGCTTCAGACCTGCACATGATGCGACTACACAAAGCCTTCTGAGCTTCTCTCGAGCCACAGTACCCATCTAAACTTTTCCTGAGCTCATTCCTCTTCCATGAATAGCTATGGGGGTCTCTTTTGAATGTCATAAATAAAAAGCAAGTAGCAAGTGTGCTCAATAAGCAGTTTAAATGAAGCTCTTTTTTTTAATGCTCAATCATAAGCTGAGCAGAGCATCTTGCAATTCCGTACATGGCATACATCAGGGACTGCAAGATTTTGGTACTTAGAAATATAAACAATAGCCTAGCACCTTCCTCAACAGGAAGAAGTGTCTAGCATTTGTCAAGTGGGTGCTTTTAGTGTGGCCCACTTTCACCCTGGAGTATAAAATCAGTTCATCAAGTTGCATGCTAGAGTCCAAGACTCCAGTCCTGGCCCCAGCTCAGCCAAAAGTGTCCTTTTTAGTCTCAAGTAAATCACTTACTCTATGCTATGCCCGACTTTTTTTCCTTCCTGTGACTGGCAGGGAGCCATATCTGAAGGTAGATTGAAATCTATAATGATCAGGGCTATCTAGTGAGCTAAAGAGATGATGGGACAAGGCATTTGGGTAAGCCATCAATATAAATCTGACTGCTGAGATGCAAAAAGCCTTCTGACTGGTTACCACCCAGGCACTATGCAAGGAGGAAGGTCTTGACATAACAGCAAGGTCCTCTCTGACACAGGATCAGGATCATCTATGAGTAATTCTACCTTGCAGTCTTGAGTGTCCTGTACTCCACCCGCATGTTGCACAGGATCAAATCAAGAGCAATGACTCAGAGTGTCATCGGAGAGGATCCAGAAACTGACATCAGCCTCAACATGTCCAGCTGTTGTTGTTCACTGAGTCGTAGACTCATGACAGAACAGTGTGAACTCCCTTGTGTTCCCAGGGGCTTAGGTGGAATGAAAGCATAATATGAATTTGCAGCAGAACAGCCTTCATTCTGCATCTCCATTTTCCTGTGCAGAACTCAAAGTCTCACAGAAGTCCACAGATGTCATTTTGTCCACTCCAGGCAAAAAAACTGGGGCCCTCACACACCAAAGCCAACATTTCAGAGTTCTTTTGATATTTAAGATGTTTCCAAATTCACAGCATCATATTAAAGCACTAGGATCTGAGCATTCAGACATTTTCCAGACCATCTACAGATGGATTTTTCTGTTTTGCACTGTGTCCAACCATGAGTACTCAGAAATGAAGGACTACAGAAACAAAGGTGATATTTGACTTTCTAAGCCATTGTTGCTTGAGATGACCATGCAGGATTAAGGTCAGAGCCCTGAACTGAGTTGCAGGGACAGGACTTCTCTGCATATCTGAACATCCCCAAGTCTGGACACACAATGACAATTTTTTTGTGTCCCAACAGTTACATCAGAAGTCACTCCAGACATCTCTTGTGTGAACCTCTGCCTAGGTTATATTTAATTATACTTCTCAAAAGGCACAAGTTGTCTACAAAATGCCCCACCTGGCTTCTCTCCTGCCCCGCTTGCTGACTCAGTAGTAGATCTGTGCTTGTCTTCAGAGTCTCTCATCTTTTCTGGTTCTGAACCCATGGGAATCTATAGAAACTCCCTTGTAATCCACACCCTCTAACATATTCCCAGACAGTATATGGAAGCACAGGAATCTTTCCTCACTTTATAATTTGAATTCCTAGACTCTCCTGAACATAGCTTCATGACCTTTGTATATCTGGAGTGTTTGTGCACTTCTCCAAGATGTCTTGTTTCCACACCCTCGATTCTCAGGGCACACTGCAAAGATACAATGGTTCATCTAAACGCACCCATCTAAATGCACTTCTCTTTCTTCTCAAAATCTCATTCCCTTTAGTTCAATAATTTGTCCTGCTTCACAAACTTTTCCAGTGCCTAACTGAACTCCCAGGATTTCTCAATTTCCAACTTGGTTTAAAAACACTATTTGAACACCACCACACAATCCTTGCATACAGAAAAAGAATTATAAAATACATTTGAATGCAATTTGTTGTGCATATAATTGAGATACTTTTATTCATTCATCAATGGCTACTAATGCACATAGGATCCTGGAATGGAAAACTGCTCACAAAATTAAAACATACCTAAGTAACCAACTTAAAGGAATTTAGTTTGTCAAAATAAACAATAAAAGCTGTTTTGTATCTACCACCTGTTTCACACAGGGGACCATAGCAGGTGATCCTGCTGACTTTAAAGGCAATGAAACTTCTTTTTTCTGACCGCTAACTGTAGAGATGAAAGCTTTCTTTCAGAGCAGAGCAGATACAACTTGGCAGTAACTGTGACCACTTCTCATCACTCTCCTGCCTGCAGTCCCAGATATGGTTGCTCTCCTTACCCATACAGCCACTGGTATCTCTAGGGAGGGTATCAACTGCTGCAGAGTGGGGCTCTGGTGTGGACACTTTTTGATGCAGACCTGGACAGTGGCCATCACATTTATATTTTACACAGACAACTGCACAGCCTCGTATAGGATCAAAAGCACCTGCTGTCTGCTAAGCAGTTACTTTTCTGTTCCTAGAAGAGTTCATTTTTGTGGCTGTATGCAGCCTCTGCTGCTCGGAGTTCTCCTGTCCATCAGCAAGGGTCCAGGTAGCATCTTTGTCCTTTCCTGTAGAAGCAATGGCCAGGCCATCTCTCACTGAAGACCTGGATAGAGTAGGAGTGAGGGGAAAGTCTTCCACATAGAAAAAAACAAAACCCTAGGGTACAAGTGCGAATGGTAAGCTGTGGCCTACACACATCACCTGAACTTCAGAGGGCTTAGCCTTCTATCATGCTGGGCGGAGACAAAGGTATCTGATATTTCTGAAACAACCAATGTCCAATGTTTATTTTAATCACCTAATTTCCAAAACCCCTTTTCCCCCCTCTTCTGTGATTACTCACCTATGCTGCCTGATTCTCAATTCTGAAGCTCAACTGATTAAAAAATGTCTACCATAACAATTATTCACAGGCAAGGTTAAAAGAGTGTACACAAAGAAGGGGAGGATCTCAAAGACGGCAGACACATCACCTGTCCCACAACCAGCATAAATGGCAAAAGTTACGTTGAACGAACTAATTCATCTGCACAACCCATTGAATTAGGAGTGTTTTTTAAATAGCCTCTTGACTGAGAATCGATGTCTCATTAATCTAAAGTATATCACAGTGAGAGCCCTAGTAATGCCAAATAGAATAACTCTCCACATTGCTGACACTGCAGCAGAGGTTTCACAGTAAAGACCTTACATTTATTTGAGACTCCAACAAGCTTCCACTGTAAGACTCCGAAGGACTGGTGAATATGATAACTCACCAGCTTTACGTGGACATGCTGTGAGGGACTTGAGTGCATTGCCTCAAGGGGATGTCACAAGAGCTGTGCGACCAAATTCTTTCAATGTCAATGTTGCTCATGGATGAAATGTGACCAGTGGTCAAAGAGGAAAATGAAGCCTCAGTGACATGGCTTCATATCTGTCTGTTGCTGTCATGTGGTGTGATACTAGGCTTTGCTGTCCTGTTTTCCAGCAGCAGGTTGAAGGGAGGTAATGAGAGTTCTCCTCCAAATGTAGATGAGCATGGAAAATTCAAAACCTGTACTCAAAATGTCCAAAAAAAAAAAAAAAAAGCTGCTCAAAAAACTAAAGCAGCCATTAACAGGCAGAGCTACATCTAGAACTCAGCAAAATAACCAGCATTATTTTATTTTCTCTTTCCTTTCAATAATCATGCATAGATTCTTTGTTTTATTCAAAAACCTTCTTCCTCCTCTGTTCTCCACTCTTCCACTAGGTCTGGCTGTCTGCAGAGTATCATTCATGACCAGATTTTTTAAGTTAGGGATAAGGTGAAGTTCCTGATTCAGAAATTTAAATTTAGGTACATGCTGAAGTAGAACACTACACAGAATGTTTCATTCTAAAAATGTTGATCCAAAATACTTAGACTTTTTCTCAGTTCATTTTTTTCTTGACTTGAGAAGGGCAGCAGGTTGGAACCACAAATCTACTAACAATTTTGAACCACAATTTGACTAAGGAATTAACTTAAATATTCCACTGTCTAACAACACCTGAGTGGAACTGGTTTCAAAGCCAGTTCACTGAAACATATGCAGATTTAAGGTATCACAGGGACTAACAGGACTGGCTGAAGATGCTTGGAAAAGAAGGAATAGAAGCAATGGCAGTGACTCAAGAGACACAACAGACTCAGAGAAGCTTCTTTGCAAGCCAAGAAAACTGCAGAAATGTCCCAGTGCCTGTGCAGAAGCCTGTTGACCATTGTACGTATTGTTTGGCAGCAGCAGGCTTCTTGCCGTCACAGCATGCTTCCCCCTGCCTCCACCTGCTACCCTCTCCCACCAGCTGCCAGGTGCTGGCACTGGCTCCAGGTGCTGGCAGCTCTTCTGGTGCCTCCTTTCCAAACCAGAGAGCCGCCTGGGATTTCACATCTGATAGGACTCCCACCCCACCAGGTCTCGGAAAGACTCCGTAACATCAATCACACTGGCAAAGGCGCCTCTGTGGCTTGTGAAAGGTATGAAAGAGCTTGCCTAGGTCAGGGTTTGAGTAGGCATTTATCGACACTTGGTACTAACTGTTTTCAAGTCCCTGGTGAAGGATCCTATAGGAACTCCAAGTGTTGTGTGAGTACCAACTTAAGACAGTATTAATACAACCTCAATGAAGGGCTAATTCAGGCTTTTGCTGTAATTCTGCCTTCTCCTAGTGTGTGTGGACTTCAAATCTGGGCACAAGGAATTCTTTAATGCATTTCTCCAGCCTTCAGTCACTGTTTTCTTGATTTTTTTGCAGTTGCAGTGCTAGGGGTGCTGCTGGCATATGTTCAGCTCCAGACGTGCCTGTGTGGGCATAGCTGAAGAGTCATTCCACATTTTGGCAGACATGTCTGTGTTTGAGTAACATTTTGATGGCCTGCATAAACTCCAAATAAAAGATATATCCTAAATAGTGTGGAAGTGAGTAATCAATACAAATCACATGGGGTCTTCCACTTTCATAAGTAGCTTCCCTGTTCACAACAGGTCTTTTTTTTATTGAGAGGGAACTGTTGGGTTCCCTGCCACAGTCACACCTGAGAAGGTTAACAGTAAAATGATAGTAAGGAAGAACTTTGACATTCCCAGTATATAAGAGGTAGAAACATGTGCTCATCATCACAGACAATCAGATGTCACAACTCTAGATGAGGCAAACTCTTGGAGAGCAAAAGAACCGGGCCCTTCCACCTTGCCAAGCAGATACTGCTGCAGTGCTTTCTTTCTGTAGTCACCGACTACAGAGAAACCTAAACCTTTGTCTGAAACCAGGAGCAGTGAGAGGGACCAAAAGCACATTTCCAGAGGTTAATGGTCTTCCTGCAGAGAGCACGAATCTTCCCACTCCTTCTGCAGAAAGCATCTCAGTGCCCTAATGGCTCCCCTTCCATACACTTAACTACTGACTGCCCCTTTTTTATCCCTACAGCCCCCTCACAGAGTGAAGTTTAAAACGTCAAGTCATAGGATACACGTAAGTCACAAAGGATGCCAACAATTTCATCATACTGTCACTGCCAAGTACCCAAGGTCTAGCTATAATGCAGACACACTTTTCAAAACTCCCAACTAAGTCAGCTGCTCCAAAGGCAGGACACATTCCCTCCAAGCACTAACTCGTTGCTAAGTACTGTAAGTCAACAGTTGGCTTCCTGCCTTCCTCTTAAGCTATCTACCATCAAAACATGTCAGAATGGAGGAACATCAATTGTTGTCTGGTAAACAAAAGCAGATTTTTTTTTCCTTATTCTTTCCCTTTGGTCATCTCCTTTACATTGGCTCCTCACTATACTGTTACTAAGCACATGCCGGACAATACTTTAAGAGGGTAGGGTTCCTAAACAGAAGGCACAATTTAATCACTTTTGAAGAAACCTGACAAACAAAAAGCTGAGGCATCCCAGAAATTCCTGACCATCTTGTTTTGCAATAGGCAAAACTTGCTGCCTAAGTGTCTAATGTTGACCCTTCAAGTACCTGTGAAAATTGTAGGGTATCACACTGCAGCAACTACTGTACCATAATAATTTATTACCACTAATTTATCATCATACTTGTGGCAGCAACAAGAGAGATTGCAGCAATATCCTGCATGGTACAATGCTTGCCAGTGCATGCAAACTTCCCCTGTGTCAGTAGGTCACCAAAAAACAGGGCATCATCATCATGGAAATTTATGGAATCTGTGGAATGGAATCTAATAGCAACTGAGAGAGCATGGCAGTATAGGAAGAGACGCAACTTCAGCAAGGACACTTGTGCCTGGAGATACGGTATTTGATATATGCTGAACCCTGATTCAAGTACTAGCAAACCATTGAAAAATATGAGGGGGAAAAAAAAAAAAAAAAAAAAAAAAAAAGAGATAGTTGTATCTGTGTCCTTATTATTCCAAGAATCAGGAGTTTTATAACTTTCTTGTAGAAAATGACAGAAAGGACCAAGAAATAATTAAGACCTGTCTAGGTGGATGCTTCCAATTATCTTCAGTAGCCTATAAATAAGTAGATCATACAGAAAATTGGAAATGGTTCAGGCATTACTGATAATCTAAGGTTTATAAAATCCATGCTGACCCATGGACAGCTGTAGCAAGAACTGACCAGACAAAACTTATGCAGTAGAAATTCATAAAATGTAACATTCAAATCTTTGATGATACTGTGTGACATCTGATTCAACACCAGACTCCATTTGTGAGCCAGAAGTTATTCTGCAAAAGATAATTTGATAGAGGAGGTTAGGAAAGAAAAAGATCAACTAGTTGAGCTCTAACAGTTTGTGTGAAATCTTCTGCAGTTAACTAGCTACAAACTTTTATTTTTTTCTGTTTTTCTTTTTTTTTCGTGATATATTATAGATACAGCTAGGTGTAACATGACTGGAAAAGGCCTGTGATACTGGTAACATAATGCAAATGTCCACTGAAGACAGTAAATGCAGCTACAAACACAGACTGAGTTCCAGCTCTGTCTCCCATATGTACCAGGGACCACACACAGCTTAGATTTTTATAAAGCCCACAGAGAAAGTTAATAGCTGAATAATACATTTCAAGTAAACAGATTGGTACAAACACCAAATTCTAGTTCTAGTCACATGCTTTTGAACTTGTGCAAACCTCTCAGAAGTCAGAAGGGTTTTTAAAATATATTTATTTGTGCCTGTGTACAGTTGTTGTTGTTTTTAATATATCTCATTTTATGTAGTGTTTGGAATATGAAGCTTCTTTGACCCAGAATTTCAGGCCACTCCATCCAGGAAATCTGGCTTCCAAACAGGTTTGGAGGGCACTAGGCAGTCTTGGTACAGACAAATGAGAAAGAAACTGGTCAGCCTCTCTGATTATCTGTGCAGACTGGTCTTGCTAAGTTGGAGACAAAATGCCTGTTCACTTTGTTCTTCTGGCACAGCCTAGTAGTCTCAGTTTCAAAGTACTTTGTGAATCCAGGTCAACAAATGAGCACTGGCACTGAAACAAGTCCAGCACAGTGCAATAGCTTCAGGGTGTAGTCATGAAAACTGACTATATCACACACAAAATATTTTACCTATTCCTTGATAACAATGCACTTGGAGGAGGTTGTGGGTGGGAGAGGTACCGATGGGTCTCTGAAATATCCTTGGCCCACTCAGTCAATGTGGTTAAAGAAGGTTTTCCAGTCCCACAGCCCAGAAGAGATTGAAATGATCAGAGTCCTTTTTATCAGCCTTTCACAGAATCATTAAGGTTGGAAAAGACTTCCGAGACCATCTGGTCCAACCACCCCCTACCACCAGTATCACCCACTAAACCATGTCCCTAAGTACCACACCCAACCTGTCCCTAAACACCCACAGGGACAGCGACTCCATAGCTGGAATAAGTCTGTACTTATCTGCAGATGAGTCAGTTCAGAGAAGTCCTCAGCATGAGTCTGTAGCAAGGTTCAGTTTCATGCCCCTAGACTCCCACAAAAATGTCTTAAACAAGTGGCAACCCTCTCATAGCTTATGTGCACAACAGAATTACTAACTCATTTTAAACATGTAAATTCTCTCTTGGCATGGTTGCCATCTTGAAGTGAAAACGGAACTGATGGCCTCTTGCTTTGAAAGACATCACACTGACTCATGAACTACCGTAACATACTGTTTCTCCTCAATGAGATGAAATACAAGGCCATCTAGTGCTTCAACAAAATGCTGCTTGGTAAGGTCCCTCTATAGACAATGATCAAATGTCTAATCCATTCATTCCATGGGAGAGATGAGGTGGAAAGTCTGTTGCACAGAGCAGCTTGTCTCTGGTCAGCTCTTGCCTCCTAGATCTTTCTGGACTTTGAAAGTAGTGACTGTAAGGGTAAAAAACACCCCATCCAGAGTAATTACAACAATGTCAGCTGAAAACAAACAAACAAACAAACAAACAAACAAAACAATAAAAGGATACTGCAAAGACATTAATCTCTAGGCCTGAAGGAAATGAATTGCAATCACTGCTGATTTCGGCAAATGTGTTTATATGGAGAAATTGTCACCTTTTTGTATTATCTTGTATTGTTTTCTTTTTCTCCAAAGTGTCTTCTCTCAATTTTTATTTTCTTTCATATGTGTCCACCTCTCAACAAAGCTGATTCTTTTCCTGATATGTCCCTTTTTTTCTTCTTATACCTCAGGCTAGTGAGAACTTCATTTACTGTTTTCTTGACTTCTCCTGTGCAATAATTAGTGGTATCATAAAGGGTTATTATATTGCTTACTCCTGCCTCTTCTCAGCTTCTTAAAGACACACCCTAAATTATGCAGTGTCTTCTCAGAGGTGAGGATACTATCTCCACCGCCATAGATTTCAGATCCTATATCCTTATTCTTGGCAATCTCCATATTTTAAACCACAGCCTCTATGTGGATCATTCCCAGCTTAACCACACTGGTTGCTCTTTTCTCTCCAATCTCAAAATATGTCTCAGAACATTTCCTGAATATTTTGCCGTCATGTAAAATGCAGCCTCTCCAAAACCATCGTTGACAATCCCCTATCTTTCCAGAACATAAGAATTATCCAACCTCTAGTTCGATGGCTGTCTTACAAACCCACCCGTTTCCTTATTGTTTCATTGCATTTTCCCCAGTGGGCAAAAAGGATAGATCAGCATCTGTTAGGATTTAACCATTTGCCTCTGTATAGTGTTCCTGAAAGAAGCTAAGAACAAGGGAATCCCAGACTGCATATGGCTTTTGTGTCTTCCATGAACTTGTTCTGTTGGCCTTTGACACAACTGTGACTTAGAGCTGCAGCATAGACAGCCCAAGGATAACACAGATAAAACACATACCACTGTGCGCCTCTCCTAGCCACTAATTTTTCTGGGTGCCTGTGACACTTCACTACAGATGAACTCCCAGACTGTCAGATTTATGGCTGTCTATCTGGGCTGCACAGGATGCTGAAGTGTTTTGGCAGCACTGTGAAACTCATTCTTGACTTGTTTCTTTTTCTTTCTTTTCCATTTTTCCCTTTATTGGTTACATTTTCAAATGATTCCTTTTAGCTGGACTGTTCCTCTTGGTGGATCTAGAGCTTCTGCAACACTTTCATGTCTACCCAACTAGTCGTGGTTGCAGAACGTGACTTACTATTACAGAGTCTAACATATCTGGACTTGCTGCATACATTTCAGTGTATGATGATGTATTCTGTATTCTTCTGCTCCATGTGTGGAGGCTAAATATTCAATTCTTGCCATCTGTTCAAAAGCACTTGTAAGTTCAAAGCCCCAGGAAAAATCAAACATCCCCCCAAGAGAAGTAAAGTACATGTAAACCTATGGAGAACAGACCATCCAACTAGCAAAGGGGGTGGAAAATGTATTTTCTGTAAGGCAGCTAAATAGGCTCTCTGTGCTGTAGTTGCAGTGAAGTTCTATAATTGGGCCTGCAGTTAATGAAATTCCTGTAGAAGACTGTCAGAGGATCTAATTTCACTGTTTACTGAATTATCAACATAATAGCGAATCCCGTATGCTAGCTCTTCATGCCTAAGAAGGAAAACTGAGAATCCAGAGAATAGGCTTCATCCATAGGAAGCTTTCTGCAACACAGAGGGGTTAGTTGCCATTATATCCACAGTTTATTGGGGCAAATATATCCCTGGTGAAACTCCTTTAAGTTATATGAAATAATCTTTCTCATCTCCAAATAGGGGGAATGCAGCAGGTTGGGGAAAATATCCAGTCATAAAAACAAGTGATGCTACAAAGGACTAGCAGATCACCCTGTTCAGTAGAAAACCTACCATGTGTACTGGGCCCACAGGTGGTCCTTGGTGCAAGGGGAGCAAGGAAAATAAAAATGTAGGCAGTAAGGGGGAGTCGTAAAATAATGGTTCACATTTAATGAAAGACTGCTATAAAAACATCTTCATGGAATGCAGTAACTACAGGACTGGGGTTCATGCAAGCAGATTTGATCTAAACTCATGTTATATTTTATTTTAACATGCCCATCCACTCTGATATTTCAGCAAAACACATTTACATAAAGAAATCATACAATTATGATTCCCACTTGCTGTGTACCCATTGTACCTACGCCAGTGCAAAATGAATGTAAAAATGGCATGTCAGAATGGCAGTGTTTTCTTCTTACTTTGCAGAAGCAGCTGATAAAGAACCACAGGTCATGTAGGATGTGGAGCTTAAACCAAAGCATTTTACTTAGCAGCTTTGTTTATGTCATATTACAAGTGCACAAGTGTCTTGTGTGGTTTTGATTCTATTAACTGTGTGGCAAACTGAAAGTAATTGTGGAGAGGAAGTGAGTATTTCATTTTGTAAAGGAATTTTGTTGGCTATCTAAATCCTAATGTAAGACTCCCCCCAAAATTTCATGCAAAATTTCTTGTTTAAATTTCATTTGAATTTTCACCCAAAAGGTATGAATTCTGAAATGTATTTCTGTTTTTCTTTTTGAAAAGGAAGAGAAAAAAAATCTTTTTTTTTTTTTTAAATTGCAGTTTTTTTATATAGTTGTCATGACCACATAAAGATAATATCTTCCTCAAAATACAAACGTTTAGAAGGTTGTGACCTTTATTTTATTGGAAGCTCATACTTGTGAACAAAAATACCAAATAATGTTAGTTATACCATTCAAAAAATCTGTTTTAGAGGACAAGGCAATATGCAGAACACTCAAGCTTTTTCATTCAATGTACAGCCATCATTGATATCCTTAGCTATTACATCTTTTGTGGCCAGTAATAGTCAACCTAGGCAGAGATGATCCATGAACAAAGGACAGGCTAGCATGGGTAAGAAGTTGGCAGTGCCTTTGTCGCATGATGACTAGCTCCAAGGGCTGAAAATGCTGCATTGTGTCCTGAGGCTTCACTTATTCTGCTTTTGAAGGCTTGTGTTACACAGCACTGTGAGGCAAGACAAGTCTCCCATATGGACTCCAAATGTTTTAGGATAGATCTAAAAGCACATTGTTCAATTACGATTTCAAATTAGTGATTGTCCAATAAGAAATGATGTAGTTCAGGCTTCTGAAGGATGGAAGAAGTGTACAGGAGTTTCACATCAGAAAACATATTAATTAGGAAAGCAGATCTCTACTACCATTAAAGCAGAAAGAAGCAATACCGTAGTTTTTGCTTGGAGGTATTAGGACCTCTGCCACCTGCTGCTATATATTTTAACCACTGAGCTTTTGCAACAGGGTATTTAATGTCAATCTGTCATGCCCTCTATCCTAGAGGACATCTGTAAACACCCTTTCAAGAATTCCGTGTAGAAATCAATGAGTATTTCCATAATTACTCAATTAAAACACTATTAAAATTGGATAGACTATCTTCAGCAAGTGGCTTAACTTTTAATGTTTAATTCCTATATGAAACTATATAATATATATCAGAGTAAAATTTTACCAAATTGTTAAACACTTGTAAGCCATCACTACTTACAGGTCAGTAGCTAATCATGTTTCTGTGGGTTTCATCCTTAGTATTTGTTAAGGGAAAATACAAGTGAGAATAAAGTCACATAGACAGAGAAACAAACACAATTATTATGTCCATTATTGCCTACCTTTGAGACAAGGAGGCTACAATGTCTACTTACAATTTTATTCCATATTGTGTTATATAATTATTTTCTTTCTTTAACCCAATCTCTGTTGGCCATTCAACACTATCAAATGCTTTCCCCAAAGGTAATGATAATGAAAGTAACTGTTTTTAAACATTTATTGCATCAATAATTGCACAATATGCATCGATATTGCATCGATATTCAACGATATTGCATCAAACCTAAAGATCAATAGGAAAACCAAACTGTTTTGGGGGAGGAAGAAAGGAGGGCTGACCTTATAGCTGTGAGTAATATTCTAGACACTTCCAGTTTCTAGGAAGTTAGTCCATCTTTTGATATCAAAATATGATGAAGTCATTACACAGCAACTGTATAAACAAGCTATCAAACTACTTAATAGGAAATTAAATTCTAGAAGTATTCTGTCCTGCTCTACAAGTTTTGATTTCACTGCATTCAAACCCTCTCAGGGGCTGGAACACATGACAAAACAGGTACAATGGAAAACTTAGAATTCTAATAAATACACATTAGTGTAAACTAATACGGTTATTTCCATTTCTCTATTTTTCCTTTCCACTTCATTACACTTGTTACATCAAATGCCATGAAAGCTGAGAACATCCAGTACAAACACTGGCCAAAGATGCCATTCAGCTTAGAGAAGAGGGGACTGGGGGGTGACCTCATTGCTGTCTACAACTTCTTCATGAGGAGGAGCAGAGAGGGAGGTGCTGATCTCTTTGGTGAATGGTGATAGAACATGAGGGAATAGCTTAAAACTGCAAAAGGGGAAGTTCAAACTGGATATTAGGAAAAGGTTCTTCACTGACAGGGCAATCAGGAACTGAAACATGCTCACCAGGGAAGCGGTCAAGGCCCCAAGCCTGCCAGAGTTCAAAAAGCATTTTGAAAATGCTTGTAGATAAATAAAGTCATAGGTCGCTATGTGTGGAGTCAGGAGTTGGACTCAATGACCTCCGCAAGGCACTTCCAACTCAAGATATTCTATGATCCTAGGATACACAAATCCATCTGTCCCATCAAGAGAACCATAAAGGAGAACCAACGGACTAGTTCAGCAGGACACACCTGTTGCACAATGTCCTGGGTAAATATATATAAAGTGACAAACTAAGGGGCACACTTCCAGATACAGAATCTATTTGGTTGTTGTTGTTTGGTTTGGTTTGGTTTTGGCTCAGGTTACAGACTGCAAAGCATGAAGAAATGCTTTTCGTTTTTCATATTTCATTTTTTCCATATTGAAGTTGAACTTGCAGTTGACTTGCAGGCATATTTCCAAACACTCACACTTTTCTTCACCTGATTTAGACATCTGGTGAGATAAATACTCAGATTTAATCTCATAATTCCTTTTCCCGAGCAAATTTTTTAGTTACAGCTGCACCTTCTATAAAAAAGTGCTGGGCCCAAGTCTTTTGAACATTTTATCCTGTGTAGATCACCTAAATGTTATGTCAAAATGAAGAATTATGAATGGAAAACTGATAATAGTTACTCACACCTCCCCCCAACTGCATCCCACCCCCACTCCAGCCCCACTCCACACACCCTGCCCCCCCAAAAAAAAGAAAAAAAGAAAAGAAAAAAAGAAAAGAAAAAAAGAAAAGAAAAAAAGAAAAGAAAAAAAGAAAAGAAAAAAAGAAAAAGAAAAAAAAAAGAAAACTGTATTTTGTGCACAGGACTAATTCCTGAAAGGGAAACTGATTGTGGGACAGCTGAACATAAACAATAGCAAATGAGATGGTAAGAGTATGAATATCAACCTATATTTGAAGATCAAATGAGTATAAATGGTTGAAAGAAAGGGAAAACACTCTTAGACACACAGATAAAAGTCCGTTGATAAACAGACACTGAAGAATGCAAAAACCATTCAAGTAGTAACTGGGCCGCCCCTTCCCATGGCTAAAATAATCACAGAAAATAGGACTGTACAGAATCCTAAGAGTCCATCTTATCCTTTTGCCTAACCTAAATTAGTATTTTAACCACACCTAAAGAATTTCCCACAAATGTCCACCCAAGCTCTAGTGAGAGAGATCCCAGGTTCACATTTGTGAAAGTTAACAAGACGGAGTATGATCAAGTGTGGGTCTGCCTGGATCCTACAACTCTGAAGAAAGACAGCATTATTTTAAACCTAACAAACCAGTTGGAGATAAATTGCTCAAATGTCAGCTGACAACCCTCAGTATTGACAGGTTAGCTTAGACAGCAAGTTACTTGTGCTGAGCACTTTAAACACCCAGTGGGAAAAATTCAAATTCCATGGCTTAACTCTTGGAATCACAGTCTGCTAGAGAATTGTTTCAGCTGAAAAATGGTGCTTTTTTCAGACTTAGCAGGTGTCCACAGCATTGCAGACTGTATGATAATAGAGGCATAAACTCAGCAGGGACATGATCAGAAGCTAGGAGAGGTCAGAAAATGAGCATAAGCAGAAAACATCAAGTTTAATCAAGAGAGAAAATGCACTCCAAGACAAAAAACATGAAGGAGAAGAAGAGAAGAAGTACTTGTGGCACATTCTTTCATATCAAAGAATCAGGACAGTCAAGATTACTGTATAAGACTATTGAACACAGTATTTTTCTAAAACACAGTGATTGTAAGGAGCTTTATGGCACATCCTAAAAGAAGGAGGGACAGAAGGGATTGAAGTCTACATTGCTAAAAATCCTAAACTAATCCTGAAACTTTCTGAGTAGCCCAAAGATATTTATGATGAAATTAAAATAATAATAATAATCCTCATGAAGGTCAACAACACAGAACTCTTTATGTTTTCCTGGTCAAATTATAAGTCCAGCAAGCAATAACCATGCAGTCATATGTACTGATGAGTAGCATACTGGGGTGTGTCATGTAAGACAATATGTTCATTTCCGTTCATAAAGCATGGCTTCACTGCTAACATAGTTGAAAGAGACAATCCTTGCTCTAATGAACTTTCAAGCTCAACGGAGGCAAAAAAAAACCATCCAAGAGTAAAATCCAAATTATGTACATATGCCAGAGAAATTCCTCACTGTCTTAATCAAAGAAGTTTCATCATGGTCTCCTTGGGTGAGGCGTTCACATGCGAAATATCTGTTAGTTACCTTGAAGCTATGTAAATGTTTTAGAAGAAGAGCTGAAGTAAAATAGCATACACCTACATACACCTACATATCTTTATATAGTCTAGCTGGAGCAGACCACAATCTGTTCATTGACACAGGGATACAGTGGTACAGCAGCTTCTAAAAACATGAAAACATGGCAATGCGTGGCAGGCTGCTTCAGATGAGGTTAGTTCAATTTTTCACAGCAAAGAACTTCAACAGTGAAATTTCTTTCTACAGGGCACTTTGAAGAAAAAATAACTAAAGCACAGGATACTATAACAACGAGTTATATATGTCTTGTCAAGTATCATGACAATAGGTACTCTGGAAAGTCCTTTAAACTCGCTAATTGTACAAAACTCAAATCTAGCTGTAAAGGACTAAATTGTCTTCTTGTACTCAGAAACATGGGGTTAATCTCTCTGATCAGCTTTCTGGGACATTAGAGCAGGAGATTGGACTAGATGACCTCCTAAGATCCCTTACAGCCTAAATTAGCCTTTGATCCTGTGATCATCACAAAGAGTCTGAACGCCCTCTACAACAGAAAGCAATCATTCATCAACCAGGAAAACCAAGAAGCAGATGATCTTTGTGAAATGTGCTTGAGATACCAACAAATTTGCTAAGCTGAGAAGGGCATGGCTGCATTTCAACACCTCTTGATCTGATTGGGCTACTCTCAAGGATGCAGGGTTACTGCCTCACCTGTATGCTAAGCCTTGTCTCTGATCAGCTCCACCTTCTGCTCTGAGAGTGTGAATCTCTCTCCCTCAACTTTCAGAAGCCTGTCAGGTGAAGGAGCTCCTCAGACCTGCAAATTGCATTAGGCAAATGCCCTTCCAGAGGGCACCAAGCCATGCTTATAGGTGTTTCCTATGTTCTTAATATCTTTCTGGAAGGTAGGCTGAGAAACACTTTTTGCCATAGCATGACAAGCATTTACTCTCCTTGCTTGTGTTTGTTTCCATATGAAAGTGGCAGTCTTCTACAGTATCTTGCTGGTCTGCTTTAAATGTGAGATCAGCAGCACTGCAATCAAATAAACAAAAAATCTGTAAGTACAAATAGGAAGGGACAAATGGTCTGCTGACATCAGCAGGGTGTATTTCAGTTAACTGTGTCCACCTACAACTAAACAAAATGAACTCACTGAGTTATGCTTTAACTGCTTTGAAACCACTTGCTCTCTTTCTGGTCATTTCAGTCCATGCAGTTCTCTTGTTTATATTTGTCCCTAATGCAATATTACAGGATTCCCAAGTTCCACTGACAACCCTGAGGAAACCTAAGCACATCAAACTACACAAATTTCCTGATGTGAGCAGATTGTCCTCCTTATTTTGGCCATCTGCAGCAACGATAGGATGTAGTAAAAGAGGAAATGAGTTGTGCTGTCTCAGCTTACTGCAACATGACCTTTGCCTATATTTTAGTCCTTGCTATGAAGGTGATGCAGAGATCATTTGTTTCTTTGGTGGCATTCTTCCATTCAGCTTGTTTTGTTGTTATTGTTGTTTGTGTTGGTTTTTATTTGTTTGTTTGTTTTCTTTTAGCCTATATCAGTCCATTCTGCCAAGTTTGGCCCAAAACTGGGAAAAAGAAGAAGGAAAATGGGTAAAAAAATGTTCTGTTTTAAGAGCGGGGGCAAATAAACAACAGCAGAAACACAAGTGCAGGAAAGAAGGTTTTGGTTATGAGATACACTTCTGTAAGAAGGAGTTAGAAAGCAGTGTTCTGCTCTGCCCAATTCTGGGCTTGGACGAAGTGACAAAATAATATAGTTTTAAGAGAATGTTGGAGAGTGAGTGTTAACTCTTAATGGGACTTTCAGAATTGTAGCTTTCAGATTTTATCACAGTTTCGTTCTCAAAGAGCTGAGATACAGCAGAGTTACATCCACTTGGGACTCTGGCACTGATACAATCATACCTACAAAACTTCATAGTAAAATACAGTCCTGCTGATATAAAACATGTTTAACACGGTACAGTTCCCTCTAGGAGAAACTGATGCTAAGGTAGACAGGTGCAAGCCACCAATACCTTCACAGAAATGGCTGCAGCAGCACTAATGTCAATATAATGGTCCAAGTTGCTCTTATCAAGAATCATCAACTAGTGAAACTGAAGTATTTGCAGCATTGAAGTACATGGTCCTTCAGTCACAACAATTAGAAGAGGAAGCACAGCCTACCAGGTTCCACTGAAGCCTGGGAGAATTTCATCTTTATGCCAGGAAGAGAAGATCAAGGTTAGTAATGAGCACTTTGGAAAGTTCTCTCCACTACAAATATTTCAAATCCTCTCCCCTAATTGGAAGCAAGTCCTAGCAACATATAGGGTTTCATGAATTCACAGAAGGAATTTAGTATACCTAGTAGCTGTTCTCAACAGTAATAATATTTTTATTGTGGTAGTACCTACAAACTAGGTGTTAGACCCATAAAATGTGGAAGAAAAGAGACTTTCTTTGCCCAAGAGCACTCGCTGTTTTCATACAAGAAGAATGCATGACCTTTTAAATGACCCATTCTACATGGATCTCAGTGAACAACCCAAATAAAGCCGGCGATTTAACACCAATGTAATTCCATTGAAAATCAGCAGAATTACATCAGCATGAGATCAGAAAGGGGAAGTAGGCCCAGATTCTGCAGACACTCACAGAATGTAGGAAGAGGTGTAGAAATCAATTTGTATGGGCAGTAACCAACTTCAGTGGAGGAAATGTGTGCTCAAACCAGCAAAAGGGAGCATACCAATGTGGTAGCTCTAGCAGGCATCTGTTTAATTATGTCTTGTGCTTAAACCATACTATTTTTAATTAAAATCATTGAGTTGAATAGTATAAGAGCAACCATGGAACCCTCATACTTCGAACATGAAGAAATAAACTATCATTTATTTGAGGGATTAGTGCCTTCTGTTTTGATTTTAATAAAGATTAGAGAGGTAGAACAAAGACATGGATCTATACAACCCCATATAATGAAGCACATGGCTTTTCCTTACCGAAACAAAGGAACAGATATATTAAACATACAGTACGGATTTAACAAACCATCATTTGTGTTCTTTGTAAACTTTCTAAAAGGGATTTGGAAATTCATCTCATTCCAGAAGGAATGTTTTACCTGCAAAGTAAAAGTGACTTCTAAATTACCTTTGATGGATTTTGCCTGCATCGGCTTGCAAAGGAGAAACTCTACATATCAGTCAATCAAACTGCCCTTTCAGCCTGTGGATTGCTTGGGTTTTTCTGGTGATTGTTCAGGGAATCAGGAGCTTCCTCCAAATCAAGGAAGCCCAAATTCCCTGAGTGTCAAAAACATCATTTAAAAAGTAATGATGGATGAATCCACAGTTTTGACACTGTAACAGGTCCCAGACATCTGGGCTCTACTGCTGGCTCTCCTGTAGTTTTCCTGTGAAACACCTGGGAAATGCCTGCGTAAACTTTTCACAAATACAGAGTTTTAAAGGCAAGGGGACACCACCTAATATTTCTGCATTTGGCCTCCATCACTCCATTAAAACATTGTTTTCAAAAAGATGGAAAATTCTGATCAAGAGTCAGTTTGTTCCGTAATGCATTAGTCTCTCTGTTAAAAACAACACACTTCATTCTTCACTAACAGGGAAGAATTCAAGTAAAAGCAATTGTAACCCTAAGAAAGGGTACAGAGAATACCAAACAAACCCTGCAGGAATTCAAGACAAACATCAGTAAACTCAGAGGGATCATGGGTGACAAACCTACAGGATAACAGGAGAACAGTACTAACAACACGAGAACAACTTATCCCAAAACTGAGGAGGGAGAGAAACTGCAGGAAAGACTAATCTGTTTGCACCACAACGACTGTACTTTCCTGAAGAATACAAAGGAAAAAAAAGAAAAAAAAAAAAGAAAAAAAAAAGTGAAAAGTAGGTCCAGTTGCAAAGTCAAACACAAAAGAAAATCACAAGTTCATAAAACTGAAAACAGTGATGCCAATGCAACAAAAGAATAACAAATATGCCAAAGTATCTCATTAAAAAAAAAAAAAAAAAAAAAAAAAAAAGCCTGCTGCTCAATGGGGAGGGAAATACACTGACAGAAGTATTTGATGTCTTTTTGCTTCACTCTTCAGTAAAGAGGTCAACTGCAACCAGGTGGCTAATCCAATGAATGGCAGCAACAAAGAGGTAATGTCAGGCCCAAAAAGGAAAAGAATGTGCTAGAGAACACTCTGATAAGTTAATGTTATCAAATCAGCTCCACCTGATGAACTTTATCCTGTAATACTTAAAAGAACAGACTGAAGCAATTTCAGAGCTGTTAGTGGTTTTCTCTGAGAAGCCAGGAGAAAGGGTTATGTCCTAGAAAACCGGGAAAGAGCAAATACCACATGTAGCTTCTAAAAATGAGAAGAGGGAGCTGGAGCTGTAAGCCAGCCAGTTTAACCTCCATTTCTGCTAGATACTGTGCTAGTATTTTGACCACTTGTCCCAGATAAACTTATCTTTGAGCACTGAGAGGAAAACAGAAGATGAGCTGCAGTCAACCTGGGGCTGTGGAGAGCAAATCATGTCAAAGTAACTTAATTTCTTTCTCTGACAGAGAAACAGACCTTGTGTGGATGGAGATAGTAGGTATCATCTATCTTGACTTTGTAAGGCTTCTGACTTTGTTTCAGAAGACATCCTCACAAACAAGCTAATAATATCTAAATAAAAGTGAAATAATATGGGAATAAAGTGGTTGTAAATCATGATTGGGTAATAATAATGAATGGTTTGCTGTCAAAATCTAAGGATGTTTCAAAGGAGATGCTGCAGGGTTCTGTCTCCAGAGGAGTACTATTCACCATTTTTGTTAATGACTTAGATGATAAGTGGAAATACAGGTAGATCTGGAGATAGCGCTGAGGTGAAAAGGGTTGCAAATGTGCTAATGAGCAGAAAAGTTATGTTGGCAGCTTGTAGAACTGATAGGAAATTGGCAGGACACAATTCACAAGGACTGGGCTGGGGATAACCAACCATACAGATACATGATGGAGGAACACCTAGCTCAGCAGCAGTTGTGTAGAAAAGCATCTGTGGATGATTGTCAGTTGCAAGCTGAAGATGAGTCAACAGTGTCACACTACTGAAAAAGGCTGACATCACTCTCACATGCATGAATAGGAGTGTTATCTAGCAGGCACATGAAGTGATTCTCTGTGAACCCCTCAGCCAGAACACAGCATCTGGCTTTGGACACTACACCTGAGAAGAGACATGGACCCCTGGCGAAATTCCAGATGACAAAATGATCGAAATCTTAAAAAAACATGACTAAGAAGGAAAGACCAAATGAGGTAGGATTGCTCTGAAAAGAGAAAACTGTGGTGAGTCATGAAGGTAATCCTTACATAAAGCTGAGCTGCTGCAGACAGACAAGATACAAATGCTTCTCCCCACCCAAAGGCTTAAAATGCAGCGAGGAAGATTTAAATCAAGCAGTCATCAGCTTCCTGATGGTAAGAAGAGGACTGAGGAGGATTGTCCATGGAGGTTGTGGAATCTACATCTTGCCAGCTTTGAAAAGAATAGGTTAATGCAAATAAATGTAGATACAATGATAAAAGATTGCTTTTAAAATGTGTCCTTTTGTCTTTCTTATTGCCATGATTCACATGCAAAATGAGAGTGATATTGCTTACCAACCTCATGGGGGTTTTCCAAGGATCATTAATGAGTGTTTACAAGACACTGAGTGCTGCATAGATACATACTCCAATGTAATAGATAAATCACAATCCTCATGTCCAACGGGAAGAGAAAAAAAAAATCAATGATGTATTCTTTTTTATCTTATTGTCATGGATAATTGATTTGAAAGTGTTATATTAGATGTGGAAACTGAGGCAGGGGACTCAGCATGCCCAAAGCCACACAGCAAATCATCAGCAGAGCTCAGAGCTGACCCCATGTGTCTTGTGGTCACTGAACTCCAGCAGCAAATGCTGGGAGCATCAGAGGCCCATAATGTGTGTGGTGGCACAGAGACAAGAAATGGGTAGCTACATAAAATCCTGTTGTCCTTTCTGGTATCTGAAAAACATACTGCCAATCACCATCTAAGTCTTAGAATGGTGATTGTTGTGCTTTAATATCTGTAAAATTATAGGCATATTGTTCAAAAATTGCACTTTTACAAGGTAGCCAGATAGGTAGTCAGATTGATACAACTTTATTATCATTTTTCACCGGGTGTCAGTGCATTTCCTCCAAAGAAATGACTAATGACATCAGTTTCCATTTCCCCAGATTTCAGCCAAATCACAAGGACTTGGAGCAACATACATTCAACAGAGCAGTAATTAGAAGGACCTTTGGTTATCCTGGAAATGAGATTCAGATGGCAGAGATAAAACTGGTAGATGCTAAAACACAGACCCCCTCTCTAAAGTTCTGGGAGACGAAATGGCCCTGCTGTATATCACATCGCACTGCAGTAAATTGTGGCTGATGAAGTAACGGACATGGGAACTCTGAACTACTGAGGTGCCTCTAAATGAGCTCCGGACTCCAGAGCAGCGAGCCCCCTCTTGCACAAGGGGTAAACGGGAAAATGCACACAAGCCTTCATTCTACCTCCTGGTACACAAAAAACACTCCCTCCACAGTCAGAAAGCCTGTCAAGAGCATGGCTCCATCCTGCAGGGTGCCAAAGAAGGCTCCCAAGAGCTCTGCTCCTTTCCCCCACAGACGGATTTTGTTAGGAGGGCAGGACTCCCCGGCGCCTGGAGAGCTAGCAGCACAGCTCTGCTTTTCAGGCATGGTAAGTGCATGCAATGAGATGGCCCCCTGAGGAGAAGGGACATTTCCAGTACAGCAGCTAAAGTTTTCCTCATGACAGCAGGAGATGCTGTCGAGTCCTTATTTGCTGGATTTACTAGCTTCCATGCAGGCACGCTGCCGGCAGACCGCTTGCTGTTTGATGGGGGCCTGAAGCTTAAAGCTGTTTCCAGAGTTTTGTTGAGACAGACAGGATTCTGTCAACAGCACACCAGACAGAGAATCGTTAATATGAGCACACTTTGGGATGCTGCTGTGTGCATGCTCTCTTCCTGGTGGTTGCAGTTCTAAACTAATTAATTTCTGTGATCTGAACCGTTCTCTTTTATTAGTAGTACCAGCATGTGCAGTGCTGCATAGTTATAGATGATGTGCTCTCTCTGGGGATCCTATCAGCATGCCATTGTAGGTCTTCACAACATGGAGAGAAAGTCTCCTACGTTTCCTTGGTAGTGTTAAAATTTTTCATGTTGTTATTTATTTCCCTTGAATTCTCCCTTCTGCCTTCTCCCTTCTTGTGAGCTCTGTGTTTTGTCCTTATGGGTTTCAGTGGCTGTTCAGCTCTGTCCTTGACTCTGACTGCTCAGAATGACCTTTCTGATAATTCTTCTTCAATCCCCGGGGCTGAGGTTTGTGGGTAAGGCAAACTCACAGTTTCCTTGGATAATCTGACTTCATTATTTTCATTGTCAGGAGAGCGTGAGGTTCTTTTGCTTCTTGGTGCACAGCCTTCAGGATGAGTGATACATGGGTTTCTCCTGTCTCATGACAGATAATCTTGACAAGGCTCCTCTTTTCTGTTGCTTGTCTCACTAGATACAGCACATAAATATAAATAGACACATACATGATCCTTCCCTGTTCATGGGCCCATATCAGCTGCACTGCAAGGTCTTCTGAGATTCTCAGCACTTTCTTGCAGCTCTCTTAGGAATGTATTGGTCAAGGTTCTCAAAAGCACTTGATGAATTTGGATGGCCTCTCAAGGAATCTTTTAAAGGTTCCTGATCTGCACAAGATGAAGGGCAATTCAGTCACTAATCACCGGCCTCTTTTGGAAACCTAATACGTGGCACAGTGGCTTCTTGCAGTGAGTGTTCCACTAGCAGGTTTTTTCAACTTATTTTTGGTTCATAACATTCCTAGTTCATGATTTTCTTTTCTTTTTTTTTTTTCAGAAAAATTCCACAAAATTCCATTTTCCACCTGCCCTTGGGTAGAAGCTGGAGTCTGTTTTTCACTGAAACAGAGCAGTTGCTTGGCTGCAGGGGACAAACTGTTGTGCATTAGGATTTGTGAATACGGGTAACACCAGGGTCCTCTTGCTTTCAAGCAAAGAAGAAGGTCCCTCTGTATTGCACTTGTAGTCTATTTCTACTTTGCTTAAGATTGGTACACAAGCACTTCGATCAGAGCTGAAGTGAAAGCTTATCTCACTATTAGTCATTTCTCCCCCCGTATCTGAAGCTCTTCTACGTAGTGTATCTGCTACCCCTCATACTGGCTTCAATTGGCACTTGCAGTTTTGTCTGTGTTTTACTTGTGCTTTTCAACATTCATCTTTGTCACAACAGACTGCTATATTCTGAGTATGGATTTATCTGTGCAGATCCCATTCCAAATAACTATCTAAATAAAACGTAATATTTCTTCTCCACAGCCATGCCGTTTGTTTTGCGCCTGGAAGCCTGAACATTTATTGATGAATCCATATTTGTACTTACAGCAGCCTCTCCAATCATTTCTTCAGTCATGTTCTGTGTGGTTTGTAATAGCGCGTGAAAGTGGAAAGGGAAGGTATGCAAATATCAATAACAATTATGTTCTCTGTATGCATATTTCCTGAATATTTCTTGAAATTCATCTCCTAAATTACTTTTGCACAATTTAGGCAAATGCAAACATGCATTTTAATAATTGTGGAATAGTTTAGAGTGCAATCTCTATTCAGTTAAGCTGCTCTATTAAGGGACTACTGTAAATAAAGATAATGTATATACCTAGAAATACAGTTGCCTTAATATTTACATGTTTTACAATTTAATAGGCTGCTCTTCTAATTCAAGGTGACAGTTTCATTGTTGGGGTAGATTTAATCATTTTAATTAAGTGAAGTAATGCCATAGTTGATTTAAGAGAATTTTCTAGAACTGAGGTTCTCTTGAATATGCAGATCTCTACAGCTAGTGATGTTTGCCAACTGCAATAGTCTATTTTATAGTTGGCATTGTCTAATTCGGTCCTGGACTTCCACCATTAGAACCAATATGCTAACACAGACTCCCTATTTGAGATATAAAAGTATTATGCAAGCTATTTCCTCAGTTCATTGTTGGTTTTACTAAGGCTTCTGACAGCGTTTGTTACTCCAAACCTGGCTGATATGTCTTCCACTACTTTGCAGTCAATACCATGAACAACGAGTATTTTAAATCTTAAAAGTGTTCTAAAGTTAAAATTCTGAATGTCCACACAGCCACCATTCCCAGTCACCCTGCCTTTTGTGCCAGCATTGGCCTACCAGCTCACAGGCTCTTTTCTGTTCTACCTTCCACAGCATTTTGAAGGACCACAGCTCCCAGAGAGCATCTGAGACACATCACACCCCTTGCAGTAGTATGAGGGCTCTACTGGGGCTCACTTACTCTGAAATGTTGGAGCTTGTGATTCACAGCAGCTGCAGGCATCTTCTGCTCTGCATATGACGTCTTTGGAATCAAATGAAACAACAGGCCGAAGACAAGCCTCATAAAAGCTGTTGACACATCGTCTGTTTCACTAAGGTTCAAATACTACGCAGCAGGATGTAACAGCAAAACTCACTCCGCCAAACCAAGATGCTTTCATATATGGGTTGATGCACAAGCCAGGAGAGAAAAGATGGATCTCACCCACTCTGGCCTCATCCCAAAGCAGTTTTACTGGGGATTTATCTATAAATCAACCACACAGCCATCTCTAGAAAGGGTCAATCCTTATTATAAAACATCACTTACACAGAACTGTAAATTTAAAATGCTTTTTACACAAATAGACTGGCAAGTACTTTCCCCCAAAAGAGCTGACAGCTGTCTGTACCCCATTGAGCTACAGGGACCCTTTTAAAAGCAGTTCCTTATTCAGAAACAAGAAGCTGCCTGTAGCTAGCATTCAATAAATCACCACTTTCAACTTTGGTTGCTCATTCTCAGATGTGTAATCAGAACATAGATTCATAGATTTCAAGGCCAGAAGGGACTGCTCTGATCATCCAGTCTGACTTACTGCATAACACAGGTCAGAGAATATCACCCAGTGACTCCTGCCGCAGAGGGAATTATTCTGGCCCTCTGTTTCAGATTCTGCTGTTGCAATTGCTGTTGACCAGTAAAACATGCTTAACCCATAAAACACTGTGCACATCACCTTATTCTGGAAAACTTCCAAGACAGCAAGCCAGGCTCTTAGATTATATTTGTCTATAAGGAAAAGAAACAAAGAAAGTGATTCCCCCAGAGAAAATTCAGTGTTGCCTACCACCTTGTGGGGAATACAGTGCTGTTGATGAGGCTGAGAATAACAAAAAGCACATGGCTGGTTTGGTATATCACCGGTGGTTCCCGTGCTCAAGGTAGCAAGGCACTGCACTGAAACAAGTGGAGTGTAAAACCTCCCTTGCAGAACACAGGGATACACACCCTAACTTCACCCAGGGGACAAGAGATTTTGTATGCCCCATTTTATAGAGAGAGGAAAGGTTTTCAGGAAGAGGCAATAATTTTTATTAGACCACCTGATAGATTTCAGGGATAAAAAAGGCAAGGTATCAGTCATGCAAGCCCTTCTTCACATCTGAAATATAATTTTGTTGATACTGGCCTTAGGATATCTCAAAGGGCCGTGGAGTTTTTTGCCTAGTTTCCTGAAGAAGAACACTTGCGTGTTGTCTGTCTGTCAGCCCCACCTAATTGCTTTTGAATCAGTCAATCGATTTCAATCATATTGTCAGGGGGAGGGGTAAAGGTTTCACAGATATTACATTCTCTCATGTTTAAAGAAAATAGGTCATAAGGTAAAAGATGTGTGCCCCTACAAATGTGTGCACCTACAAGGAAAAACTGTGGGTTGATCATAAAACAATCCACATGGGTGAGACATAGAGGAAAGCAGATTTCATCAGTTTTACAGAGCAAGGTAAAACTCTTTGTTTTCAAAACATGATTCCCTTCAAAGGGTCTCAAAAATTAACCCAGCTGTTAAAACCAGCTTCTCTGAGCCTGTCTTAATCACCTTTCCCATTTCATTGTCCAAGCTGGGCAAGCTTGCCATTTTCCTTACAGTAATTGCAAGTACTTTTTCCTTAATCCGTGATTGCAATGGTGATAGCTCATGCCTGTGGTTACTGAGAGCCCCAGACAAATTCCCTTCTCCAAACATCTAGCTGCTGACGGGTGAGCTTTGCACTGAAGTACAGATAGGAGCTATGCATCAACATCTGTGCTGTTGCATAAGATGTGGCAATGGCAATCTCTATCTCACGAGACCCTTGCTGTTTACTGAGGAATGGGTTGAGATCTAGGTCTGGAGTTTCCTAGGGTAACAATCTGCAACTGGGGAAGATCCTCAGGCTGTGATTTGCTCTGAAAACCTTTTTTTTTCACCCTGTCAGCCGAACCCTGATGAGAAGGGAAAAACAGCACAAAAGGTGTTGAAGAGACAGAAGGTGTCAGAAAACAGTGATTTGACAGCTCTTGCCTTGTGGGCAACTGTGCTGACACAGGGCTTTCTTCTCTTATCAAGGTGTTTTGTAGTCTTGTCTCATTCTGTGCGTCCAGTAGCCTTCCCTACTAACCTCCCCTAAAGGCTGATTAAAAATGCAATCTTGTTCAGCTTCTCCTCTGTCTCCTCCTTTTCTGACTTCCATCCTTCTCTCCACACACAGAACTCCAGGATTTCTTCCTGCTTATAACAGTCTGCACTACAGGTCCATCCCCAGATTTGACATTGTTCCTGGTGAAAAGGGTGACCTTATGCTCCTAGCTCCAGACTGGACATCACCTGAGCTGATTTTCAGCCCCAGCTTCCTATGTGATACCAGGTAGATGACAGCCTTACTTACAGACCCCTGCCTTAATCTGAGGTTACTTACCTTTTAGAATTATAGAAGCACGGAATATCCTGAATTGGAAGGGACCCATGAGGATCATCAGGTCCAACTCCTGGATCTACACAGGACCACCCCCAAATCAGACCATAAGTCTGAGAGCATTGTCTGAACACTTCTTGAACCCTGGCAGGCTCGGTGCCATGACCACTGCCCAGGGCAGCCTGTCCCAGTCCCCAACCACCCTCTGGGTGAAGAACCTTTTCCCAACACCCAGCCTGACCCTCCCTTGTCCCAGCTCCATCTTGTTCCCTTCGGTCCTGTCGCTGTCCCCAGAGAGCAGAGCTCAGCGCCTGCCCCTCCGCTCCCCTCGTGAGGGAGCTGCAGGCCGCCATGAGGCCTCCCCTCAGCCTGCTCTGCTCTGGGCTGAACACACCAAGGGACCTCAGCTGCTCCTCATATGTCTTGCCATCTACACCCTTCACCATCTTTGTTGTCCTCCTTTGGACACTCTCTAACAGTTTTATGTCCTTCTTACACTGTGTGTACACAAAGGAATAACGTATTAGCTCACTCTTGTTTTTGAAACATCTAGGTGTGCTTGGAAGAAAACTGCAATGAACGTACCAAGCATATGGTCTATATCTGGTTCTCTCCATAACAGCTGCCATGGTGGTGTTAATTCGTCACTAAGTGGAGACTGCCACTATGATACTCACCACCAAGTAAGTAACAAATGGATTTCTGGAAGAGAGGAAGGGCTGAGGTGAACTCTGACACCTCACACATCCCCTATGTTCTCAGAGAGTTTCAGTGGTCCCCTGGTAACCACTTCCTCTCCAGGAGAAAAGACAATCCTGTGGCACAGACACCTGGCCAAGACCCAGGGCTGCCAGAGTTCAGTCCCAAAAAAGCAGAGCCCTTGCCAGAGCACTGTACTCAGGCAGGAGCGGAGCCTCCTGGTGTTACCACAAATACCACGGTTTCACAGGCACAAGAGTAACATCTGATGTCTGGGTTGCTGGTGGGATGTGTTGTGAGGAGCTCCAGGGAGGAGGACAGAACCATGCCAAGGTGGTGCATGCAATGGGTAAAGAGCCAGAGAGGAGAGAGAGCTTAGGTATGCTTTTTGCAGAACTGCTGTTGCACGCTCCTCCTCTGTAGTCATTGAAACTGGAGCTCCCCCACCCCCACCCACCCCCCGCTGTTTAACTTTCTCTATATTTAGCTACTCTACCTACTTACTTAACCAGGAACAATAATTTCTCATTTATTAAAATTCAGGTATGTTAGACACAAAGAAACTCATAGTGTAATTAGTCCTAGTAAAGTTAACACTGTCCTCCAGTGTTCATTTACAAAAGTTTCTTGTAACCAAATTCTTCCCTTCAGAGAACTCCCTAGAGGTGTTGCAGGTGCAAACTTCAGAGTTCAACCCATCAGAAGACAAGAGAATGAAGAGATAATCCAGATCATCATCTCCATAAAAAGACAAATTAATGCATGTAACCAATATCCAAGTACGAATACACAGCACCGTGCAGATCTTTCAGAAATACATGTTAAAACAATTGGTTAGTTAAGAATATGGATTTTCTGCCACATGCACAATCTCAGGCAGCTTCAAAGTATATAAATAAAATGCTAGCAACTGAAGAACCTGCAAGACTCATTTCAGCAAGCCTTTTTTAAAGCAGAACCCATATTACAATCAAAAAGAGTGATACCTTTATTTGATCTATTTTGAGAATGAAGTCAGCTCAAGGTCAATTGCTGATCAAGAACAATGGAGGAAAACTAGGTGAGATAATTTTAAAGCTGTTTGAATTAAGACACAGATCCAACCTGTTTGAATGGTAATTTATAAGAAATTATCCCAATTTACATAATTCAAGTGTTTTTACCCTGGTACCATGAAGAGGGTGATCTACATATGAATTAGAAGATATTGTTACAGATAATTTTCTCCCCCAAACTCTCCAAATTGGAACTCACACATGGAAAACATGTGCTATGGGAGAATGATCTAGCAGATATGAAACTTCTGTTTCCAAGGGAGAAGCTTAGTGTTTCAGGCAATACACAGTGCAGTCTCCAAAAAGGCACAGTTTATCCCAAGCAGCAACTGAGATTCCTTTATAGGGGAATTAGGCAGCCCAACACATTCTGGACTAGCTGAGCTCCTCTGGTTAATAACCAAAAGCCACCTGCAGAACTTCAGTAAGCACCCTTTTGTCCTCCTCTAACAAGCACACTCTCTCACGTATAGAATAGCAAGTTTCGCTGAAGACAGCCACAGCTGTCTTCCCTTTCCCTGCAAATGAAAGGGTCTGCACTCCTACTACAAAATGGTTATCAAATGCAGTGTCAAAGCAAGTGTTTCCCCTCCATTGTAAGAGGCAAGCTGAATACTTTCGGCACAGCTTTCAGTGTCTTCAGACCCAACTGCAGCTGCACACACTCCAAACATTCTGCTCGCGGCTTCCTGTTTGCATTCCTGGGCTGGGGAGAAGGAGGACATTTCTTTCCAAGTCTGCTGTCTGCTCCTGGTTTTCCAGCTCTCTCTGTCTTTCTGCCTCTCTCTTTGTTCTTCCTTTAGGAAATCTTTGAGATTCATGAGCATAACAAGAAACCCTTCCCCCTTTTAAATTGGCTGGTTGTTTCAGAAAGGGGGGTGGGGAAAGCAAATAAATAAATAAATAAAATAAAAAAAGAGGGAGAAGAAGGAGAAGAAGAAGAAGAAGAAGAAGAAGAAGAAGAAGAAGAAGAAGAAGGAAAATATAAAATAAAATAGAACAGCCACCCTGGCCAGGAGGGTGTTCACTTACATAAGCAGCATTCTGGTGCTAGCCTGAACTGTCTGTGCATGTGTGTCTGTGTGCGTGTGCATGTGCATGTGCACGTGTGTGGCTTGCACTGAGATCAGTAAGCCAAGTACTGTCCAAAGATACAATGCCATTGCCTCCTGCTGATACCAATGAGACAGGTTTTGCATTCAGAACTGTGTCAAGCACACTCTTTCTGGGGCTTTATACCCTCACCCACTGTATTCAGCAGACCACACTCTGCCCTCCAGGAGGGCTCACTGGGAGTCAGACATGCACATCTGAGGTCCAAATTAATGTCTGAATCAGTGTGTGTGACTCAAGGATGTCGTATTGGGACTGACAGGCCCTGACCATCATTTCAGCTTTCACTGCAGCTATCAATACTGATGCTTCTCACTTCTGGTAATTTTCCTTGACCATTTCTTCAACCACAAGGGATTACCTCCTCTTCTCCCATCTCTTCTTCCCTACTCAGGGAATCCTTTCTTTGCTGTACCTCCACTACCGTTGTTGTTAAGTATTTAAACTTTGTGTCTGAAACATCCATAAGATGTTTAAATGTGAGAAAAGAACTTCAATCATTTTGTGAAAATCTTGAGTATCATGCTTGCCAATGATGCTGCAGGCAGATCTCAACCAGTGGGTTAATGTTTCCTTTATAAAGTGAAGACACCTGATTTCTGTCAGTTCTTGACTTAAAAACATACTATCAGCCACGGCTTCCTAAATAACCATATCAAGTAGACAGAGAAAAGCAACTAAACTGGTAATCAGATGCCACTGAAGGGACACCAGCACAACACCTGCTGTCCCTGTACTGCTTTCAGGAAAAGGACTTCTGCTGTGCAAAGAAGTCTCTGGAGTATGCAGGGCAGATAAAGTTACAGCAACTTAGAGGATTTTGTTTCAGCTGATGTTTGGGAAAAGAGTTGATCCAGAGAAGCTCTTTGAGGAGGTATAGAGACCAGGGGTGAGGACTGACTCATGTGACTCTGGCACTTGCTTCAGTAAGTATTGCAGAATTATGCTTCAACAAGGGAAGTGGTAGGAGTCTGAATACAACAAAAATGGCACTCCCGCATACAAGCAGGAGCAGAGGGACTGTGGAGCATGACTGTGCAGACTCTCACAGCTCCAAACACTCTTTGTTGCTGCTCTGTTACAGAGATTGTTGTGTCCTCTGCACCTTGGGAAAATGAGGAGAAAATAACATATTTGTGTAACTGCTGGCAGGCTTTGCCAAAGCAGCTGCCATAGGCTCCATGTCAAAGCACCAGGGGAGCGCCTAATCCCCTTAGAAATTCAAAGGCATGTGAAACATTCTGTCATTACACTGTCTCTCTTCTACTCATCTCTCGCTCTTTGACTCTTCTGCATCCAGTTCCAGCTTCAGACAAGGGAAGCAGCGTTCAGTGTCAGCGTGATAAAATCACATTGTCTCAAAAAAAAAAGAAGAGAAAAGCTACTGTCAACAACTGGCATTAATTGGATGGATGGGTCAAAGAGACACTCTTTTCCCACTGCAGAAGGCTGGGGACATAGCAAGGGAATACAAGGGGAGTCAGGCAGTTCCTACCTCTACCATGATCAAGCAATGCTGTGCATGTCCCCTGTGTTACACAGGAGATCAGCTGAGAGAATTGCAGCAAGATCTTCTGACTTTGAAAATCAGTGACCTAAACCACTGGATCTTCATGCAGTTGTCCAAGGATGTTAGCCTCAGCAGACACACACTGATTTATGTCAGCTGATGCCCCACCTGATGGAGAATTTTATGAGATATCACTGAATTTGAAACAACAGAATCCAAGTAAACAACTACAATACACATGAGGGGAAAAAACAAAAAACAAACAAACAAAACAACAGTTTCCTCTGTGAGAATAGGCTTCAATTTAGGGGTGCTCTGCTAAGGCAGAAGCTACATCGAACCCTATTTTCTCATACTCAGCATTGCACGTGGGCAGTTTTTGATATGACAGAAGAAAGCTAAATACAATTGAGTAAATTGGAAGTAAGGTGCACACTGATCTGCTTCTGCAATTATGGCTCAGAGACAGCAATCTGAGTTCCTGATGCTTTAGCATTTTGGAGGCAGTGAAGTGAGGCCCTCTGACAAAAATATCACCCAGTGTGTTTTTATTACCACATAATCCAAGCCTTTGCCACTTGTCCACATACCACTCTTTAATGCAAACCTCATGTCATCCTGCTCTTTTCAGGTCCCGATTAACTCTAAAATGCCCAGATTTTCAAAGCTACTGGAGAAACAGATCCTTTCAGTCAAGAATGTAGAAAGGGAAGGGAGGGAAGGAAGAGACGGGGGAGAGAGAGACCTTGAGTTGCTTACCACTTCAAACCAATAAAGAAAATAAAAGTAAAAATATGGAAACATTCATTTGATGTCTTCTGTGCTTACAGATGAAAAATCACTTGATATTATATAGTATGCCATATGAAAAGACATGGAGTACAGAATCAATATGACAGTTCCCTATTGTTCTGGGCAGTCAATGGTGTCAGCAGCAAGGTTTTAAAATTATTTTTCCTCTACCTGGCAGATGGAGAACAAAGGTTTTTGCTGCCCCTTGAGTTTGCTGGGTGAACACTGACAAATGCAGTTGACATATATTAATTTTAAATCATCGCTCAATCAGGTACCCTCCTAGGAAACAGCGTGCTTTTTTGTTTGTTGGGTTGGTTTTTTTTGTTTGTTTGTTTCATTTGATTGTTTTCTTCCCTGAAATAGAGTAACCAGACAAATCTTATTCCAGCTTGCTTCCAAAGCCAGATAAGACTAAGCCTCTTCTTAAACAGAAGACCACAAAACTGAGAATTGAGAAAGTTCATTTCATGGGACACAGTAAGATTATTTTCAGGAAAGTAATCAAATGTTCTTCTTCAGTATCAGACAGGCTACTTGGCTACTTGACCTTTCTGGGACGTGACCTATTATCTGTGTGATCATCTAACACATGTGGAAGTTCTGGAGAATATCACAAAACTTATAGGATTCTGCACTGAGTTTTTTGTTCTTTATGATCATGGTGTATATTGAGACTTCTCAGAATTCTCTATAAGAGAGCATCAGGAACAATCATCTATGTACCTACTTTCTACAAGTATATGCAATTTTTTTGGAACTAATACCACACTACACTAAAGACGCACCATAATACACTGCTTGACACAAAAATGGCAGAAAGCATTGTCAGCCACCTAAGTTTAATCACTGTGGGCTTTTCTTGAGTCCCATAAAGGAAAACATGGAGGATAGACTTGCTCATGCTACAGCCACTATTATGCATAATGAGTTCAATTTCTACTGTCTTATAGCACTGAGCTTAACTCAGAAAATTTTTCCCCAAAATTTGTGCAGTCCTATTATAAGATGCTTGGCATGACAAAAAGCTGGAAATTTGCCATTAAGTTACAATAAGTTCAGCAAGTAATGCTGATAGGATTTGAGCATTAACTCACCAATGGAGAATGCCAGTGCATTGGTAGGATCATCAGTGTAATAGATTCTGGCATTCCCCTCTTACCATCTTTACAAATGTCACTTTCATTCTATTGTAAATTAACCCCAATTTCTTCCAAAGCTTCAAAATAAGGCTTGCTTGCAAGCAACCAGCCCTATCCACTTTGCTGCAGAATGTATTACAGCAGGAAATATGTATGAATAACATATAGACAAATCGTTAAAGATATATACTGGACATTCCTTAATAAATGCACAAGTTTGATCAACAATTAGCTTAGACTATTTTCTGTGACTGGGAAGGAGCAAGCAGAGGCAGAAATTGTCCCAAGTAGAAGGCAGCAGAGATCTTCAGTTAAGTGAACTGGTTAACATCCTGATGGATCTCGATTTTATGTAAATTAGCAAAGGGCCCTTATAGTGAAAGATGCGACACCAATGCACACTACTGATGGATCTGCCCTTAACCCTGCCCATTTAATATTGGAGGATTTTATTGCTTACTAGAGTGTAGTCTCCCATACCTTTATCAATTATTCATTCTGGAGAGCAGCCTTCTCTATGCAGTAGCAGGAGAATCTGTAGGTTAGATCTAATTTACTCTTTTAACCAGTTTACTCCAGTATCAAGTATTTAAATTGGCCTCACTGTGCTTTCATACGTTACAGCCATATATCAAAGCAATTTGTGCAAATGCCAGCTGAGCAGCCAGCTATATGTATCATGTATTCTGAGATTACACAGTTCCAAATGCCTTTGTAAGGCAAACCTTTCATGAATAAATCAGGAAATACCCTGATGCATGCTTTATGTAGAGCAAGGTATTCTATTTAGGTCACAGGAAGGTTCTGCCAGGTTTGCTAAAATGAACAAATCCCCAGTGTGTACTCTCACTCCACCACATTTCATAACACAAGCAAACATCTCCCACTCAGTCACCACTGTGCATTTGTGACTGCTGATGACCCTGCACTTGCTAAGCATTGGTTTGATAACTTGAAGCTCAAATAGCTTGCAAACCAGAAGGCAAGCTGCTCTTGTGTTTATGGCTGTTCTGCCCCACACAAGGAGTAACAGTGGTTAAAAAATAATAATGATAATAATATATAGATCCAAATCAAAACTCTGTCTCTTTCTTGCTGGAAGGAACCTAGAGCATGTACCTTTTCCACAGGGCTAAAAAGGAGTGGACAACAGACAGATCTGATAACATAACACATGATGAGAAGTTCTCAGTGCAGTTCGTAGTTCTTGTCCAAGCAGCTGACAGATAGATGAGAATCAACCCATTAGGTGCAGAATATCTAAACAGCAAAACCAGGCCATGGTTTTGGCCTCAATTGGCCATCTATTTCCTCTGCCTTATTTTAATATGTTTTTGGTTGTTCTGATCACTCTTTCTGCAGCAAAAATGTCTATGATAATGTTCCAGGAGAAGGAGAAGGAGAAGGAGAAGGAGAAGGAGAAGGAGAAGGAGAAGGAGAAGGAGAAGGAGAAGGAGAAGGAGAAGGAGAAGGAGAAGGAGAAGGAGAAGGAGAAGGAGAAGGAGAAGGAGAAGGAGAAGGAGAAGGAGAAGGAGAAGTGGAACCGGAAGGAGAAGAAACAAGAGAAATGCTAGCAGAGTTAAGGGAAATAAATCACATCCTACCAAAAATACCAAACATAGGTGTTTTTTTTTTTTCTTCAAAGACATGGCTTTCAGAGTAGAGAAATGGAGCTCCAAGTCAAAGTATTAGAGGATTACCATTCAATATTCACATTAGTGCTTGCAAAAACTTCCCCAAACATCAGTGGAACTTGCATGAGTGGCTGAGGATAAAGACTGGCCTTCTGCATGACACTGGCCATACTCCTCCTGCCTCAGCTACTGCCCACCTGGCCCATGAAGATGCCTAGCCACACCTCCCACATGTGCAACATGCCTCCTCATCTCCTGGATATTATTCATGATCATTATCCTTCCTTTCTTCTCCTTTCCCTCCCTGCCGTCTCTCCTCTGCCATATCCCTGGTGGCACAACACATTCCCTGCTCACACTACAGTTTCCCCACCCCTTCATCTACTCTCAGGCACTGTGGTCAGGTAGAGAAGAGCAGCAGAGCAGGGTTGCAGTGACCTTGAACAAAGCAAGATACTTTCCTTTACCTCAGTTTCCTCCATGCAAAATGCAAGGTATATTCACTTCTGTAAAGCATTCCAAAGTTTTTTGACGAAAGAGACCATGTAACACCCACACATTATGGCGATCAAACTTCCAGCCTTCTTAGAAAGCCTTGCCTGCTTCCAGACCCCATTGAGGCTTCTCTTTCCCCCCAGAAAATATTTTGCTCTTTGACAAACAGCTGTATTGTCTTGACCAACGTCACTGCAGCAGCCAGTTGACCTGATTATCAAAGTCCAGCCCTGAAAGAAGGTATTGGAGTAATGCAGACTGCTTTGTGTAAGTCCAGTACTCTGCTTTCAACATTATCTGCCAAAGCTTTCTGATTGTTTGGAAATTTGTTGGCCTGTCTACATAAGAAGTATTGAAATAGATTAGTTACTAAAACAGCATGGTGGCCTGTGGAACATCTCCCTTCAACAAATGGGAAATCTTCAACCAGTGATACTTTCAACAGAGTGTAAATAAGTCCAGGACATTTTCTTAACTTTTCCAGGCTCTTTTTAGATCACAGCGGAGAACAGTAAAAGAAAACTGCTCTCTGTACCATTTATGTCTGTTTCATGCCTTTCATGCTTTTCCTTGATGTAAATTCAGCCTGGATCAAGTCTGAGGACATCATCAACATTGAAGAAAAAAATAAACCAAGCAAGGGCAGGAACAAAGTGAAGAAAAAGTAAACCCCAAGGATATTAAGGAAGAGAACTACAAGGGGGAAAATATGAAATTTGAGGCTGTTAAAAATAAACCTCGAAGAAAAAATGAACAAAATGGATACAATTAGAGGGACAGTACCAACCCTACCATAGCTATATTAAAATCTTTTTACTTTTATCTTTTTTTTTCCCTCAGAACCACTGGGGGGTTCTTATCACACTCCAAGATATATATTTTTGCATGGTTAAGGCAATGCAAGCCATACAAATCATGGAAGGAAAAAAAAATTCTTGCAGAATCCTTGTTTTTCTTTTTAATTAACATGTTTTAAGGTCTTTTTCTTTGCCTTTCTGAGTCTCCAGAGCATACTTGGGAAATGTTTTCCAGCCTCACTGTTACAGTAGGCGCTAAAATGTTGCCTGTTTCAAAATGCAAGCCAAGATGCTCGGGTTTCCAGGAAGTGGATCTTGACAAGAAACACCAAATACCAGGAGACGCATGATAAAATCACTAGTGCCAACAATGCTGCATGTTAAGATTTTTATAAAATTAATATTACCTCAGGGATTAGCAACTGGTCCCAAACTATACACACTGTGACTCAAAAACACTCTTAGGACATTAATCTTCTCACTAATGATTAGCAATTTGTATTCTAATAGGGCCTGTAGGACCCAGACAACATTGAGGTCCCATTGTTCTAGGGCAGCGCATACACACAGTGGGACATTGAGCAGGCTCACTAATAAACAAGGCAGACTACAGGGAAAGGAAGGCACAGATAGTTGAACTGTCTTGCCAGAGATCACACAGCAGGTCTGTCTTTCTATCTTATGGAGGTTAGAAACACATACATAAACTCTTCAGTCTTAGGAGTTATTTTAATTATTGTCAAACCAAACTAAGATGAAAAGAATACAGGCAGAGTGTGTATACTTTCACAGATGAGTTGAACACCAGCTGAGATGAGGAACAGAATTCTCCAGGGAGTAATTTCTTGTTAATTGCTCAACTTCAGACATTTTCTTGGAAGACCGTATAAATTGCAGGCATGAATTGTTACAGGAGGGTCACAGCTTCTTCTGAAGAATCAAGTGCTATTCACTGACAGAGAGCACAATGGGGGCAGAGGGGGTGGGGGGCGTTGTCTGCCTATTGGCACCTCTTAGAGATGTCAATATGCCTGTGAGAACCATGCAATGCGACTGCAAGAGCTCTCTCTTGCAGCAAGATGCAAGTTGCATTTGGGTAACAGGCCAAGAATTTATTAGTATCTCACACAGATGTAATCCCACCTTTGTACTCTTACCTGCAACCTACATGATAATACTATGAAGACTCTGCTAATCAAGGAACAGTTAAATAATGTATCAACAGATGATACTACATACATTTTAAATAAATATACCACTAAATGTTTAAAAGTAGTAAACAGTCTTACATACACAGACACATACACAGAGTGCTACATTTTTAGCAAGGCTGATAACACATTCCCTTTTTTTAAGAAAGAACATCCACTTCAGTTCATTTAAAAACACTGTTTTACACTTCTTCCTCATTAATATTCTTCCTGCTCAGTCTTTTGGAAAAGTATACAGGACCAGTCATTCCTATGTACTTCAGAGAGATTTTTAAGGAATTACTGAGAATTGGCTCTTTCAACTTTTTCAACTTCTTTGCAAAGATAACTTCTGTCTAGAGCTTACCTGTCTTGGGTTGGCTGCTTACTTAGTGCATGCATCACCAGCTGTGCTCTCCCCACTTCAACAGTGGAAGTGAACATCTCTCCATGTTCCCAAGTACTCTCAGCTTGAGCAAGTCAGCAAGAAAAGACATGCTCCCTTGCCTAATTTGGACAGAAATATGTGCGGCATACCTCAGCCAGGAGTCGCTAGGTGCTGGCACAGGCGCATCTAACCGATAGCTTCAATTCTTGAAGGACATAAACTGCCTCCCTCTCCCTCCAGCTTTCCTGAAGTCAACGTTATGCCAGTTAAAGCTGGTTGAGACCCTTGCCCATTTTCCAGTGAGCTGTCTGTTGTATAAGCTGTACTGCTATGGATTAGGCTGTTATGGAAGGTAAGATGCCAGAGGACTGTCATCTCCTTGGTCTTCACATGAGCATGATGGGCAAGCTGCCATGACACATCAAAAGGTCCAGAAGTGCCAAAGCCCCCTGTGCCATGCTGCCCCTGCTGCCTCTTGTGGCATGTAGACAAGCCAGAATAACTTTCCCAGATACCATCCTGGTAGCTCAGTCAGGATGATTTTTCTTCCCCTGAGAGCTGATTGTCTTCTCCCACATGGACACCAGCTTCAGAGGCTATTATGCCACATGCACCGTCCCAGCTGTTCTGAGCAATTTGGGATGTGAATGCCCAAATGAAGAATCGGTGCTTGCAGCTGTAATCCTATCCATACTGCCATATTGCAAGAGGAGAAGGACTGTTTTGGCCTTTGAGAAAGAGTAGGTGGGGTATTTTTTCCATGTACAGCAGTGGTGTACAGAAAACAACATAATGAAACTAAAAATTTAAAGTTTTAAAAAAACAACAAAAAAAAAAACACTACTCAGGAGCCTCAGGAACCAGCAGGTATGTGTGTACTTGACCCAAAGCAAGGCCAAAGTGAACACCAATGCAAATCAGACAAGAAACTGCTAGCTTGCTTGCATGGTCGTATCTTACGCAGATATAAAAAAAAAGCTCTGTCAACTTCTGTGGAGCTATTCTGATTTACATCTGCTGAGGCCATGAGCCATAAAGTCTCTCTTATTAGTCATATCTGATTTTGTTACTACCAGTACAAATTCACATTAAACCAGGATCTTTTGTGGTCTAAATTCATAACAGTACTTCTGAAATAAATGTTCATTCCCTAGTCCTTCTGGAAGAAGTCCCATGTAAAGTCCCATGTAAACGAAAAGTATCTTGACTCGCAGTGGTTTAATTTTCAGAGCCAGGAGCAAAATGCTTGGAACTCGTATGCCCTACAGAAAGAAGAGCGACAGAGCATGTAAAATACCTCACTGGAGAGTACAAACAAACAACAACACTGATTTAATGCCTTTAAAAAGCCACTTGTCCTGAAACATTAGTCCCTCCTCTATTAATGCATGCACAATCTACTTATTTTCACAAACCAAATGAGTGCCCAGAAGGTGCAGAAGTTTCAACTTTGCCTTTTGTGCTTGTCTTATAAAAACTGGAGTGAGGCACAGAGGCTGGATCTGCAGTCCCTTACACCTGCTCTGTCTTATCAGGGCTGTTGGGTGGCACCTTATTTATTGATGGGATGATATTCAATAATTGCAGACGATGTTAGATAAAAACGAGGATGGCATAGGAATGGCAAACAAGCAGCTTTCTCAGTGTCCTTAAGAGCTTTCTAAAATAGAAGCGGTGTGTGAAGCACCTTGCCTGTCAAAGCTTCCTTCACTTTGATGTCTAGAGCTTAGCAGGGAGTTACTTATTTTGATCGTGACTTCTTGAAAATGGGAGCTTCAGATCTGCTTGCAACTCTGTTCATTTCTGACAGAGGGTGAACCAGTTTCTCTTTACTATGGCAGGAGAACAGAAAGGGTGTGGGGAAAATGGCAGAGGACTTGGATGCCATGGGGGAGTGCAGGGGGCAGTAGGGCAGGAGGCACCAAGGAAGCAGAGACCCAGACACCCATACAGGGCTCCAGCTGTGCACAAACGTTTGCCTTCAGGCAGAGGATCTAGATGTTTTGGGCAGACTGTTTCACTTTAGGTAGGACACTGTTCAGCAATGGGGCTCACCGTGAAAAAAAAATAATCAAAAAACAAAAAACAAAACAACTTTGGCTCATTCTAACCAGTTCTCAAATTTTACTTTTTTCTTCAGCTGACAGTAGCTGCAGTGGAAAGTGTCAAGTACCCCTAACAAGCGATTAAGATGGGCAATACAGAACTTCACAAACAGGCTGCCTGACAAGTCTTCCCCATCAACACAGACTACAGAATCAGCATTCAAATGACCAGGGAAGCTGACTCTATTGACATCTGGCTCCTCTTTCAGCACATTAATTATCCTCTTGGGTTCTCCCATCTTCAGCTGCTTCCACACAGATGCCATCTCATCATTTATCTGCTCCAACATTTTCCCCCCATCCTGAACAACTGCACTCTTTTCTTCTTGCTAGGTATTCCTGCTTCAGCAGATGCATTTAGCCCGCAAAATGAGCTTGCCCCATCAGTGTTTGCCTCAGCAGTGTCTTCAGAGCACAAACTAATAAAGAAGAATACACTATTTTGTTAACACATGGATTCCAGGACATAGCTGCATCACAGTAGGCTCTATCCAAAACCAGGATCACTAAGAAAGAAAACCCATCAGCAGCAACTTCAAAAGAATAATGGGACACAGCTTATTCTGTCATGCAGAAAGCTCTTTTTTTTTTTTTTTTTTTTTTTTTTTTTTGGGACAGCCAGAGGCACTGAGAAGACTTGCAAACACAACATGTCCCAGGAGGGATTCAAACCAAGCAGAGCTTAGAAGAGGGTCTGACATTTGTAGCAATACACATTATGAAGGAAAATATATATATATATTTGAAAATAATCTTAGAAATTCCAAGTAAGTAGCTACAGCAGCATGGGTCATTATGAGTGGGAGTGAAATATAAAACAGGATCCCTAGTTTCTTGTTCTCTGCCTGGCCTGGGCTGGCGTTGCTCTCTCATTAAGAGCAGGGAGCAGCAGCTTAGTCCAACAAGCAGGATGCTATGCATTCTAAAGTGTTCTTGCTGTGACTTTGGAAACTGGTGTCTTCTCCAAGAGCCTGACAGCAGGCTTGTTTGGATTCTGACAGAGCAAGGATAATGGAGTCTTTTCTGGAGCTCAGACATTCAGGTTAGTTGCTTGTGCCAATAGCTCTCTACACCTCAGGATCAATAAGCTCAGTAAGATTTCTGGGCTCGGTAACTGCTCCATTATAATTGCAAAAACAACCCTTTTCATCAATAAATCAACCTAACAAGTAACCTATCTAGGACATCCTATCAGGGGTGTTTCTGATGATGCAGCAAGTTGTTTCCTTCACTGCACTGTTGCTGAGTGCATAACACAATACTACTGCTACATTGCATTAGCCATGTCCAACTCTTTTGGACACTCTGGAGTATGCAGAACAATTCACAAGTGCCTCAGCACTTGCTGAAGTGCTTCAGCAAATCACAAGTGGTAAATTATTTCTCTTTATGATATCCACAATACCAGATTTTATCACATTAACAGTTTGTGACAGCTTTGCAAGGAAAAATCGTTAGACATACACTTCTTACTTCTTAAAGTGGCTAACAACTGTTGAGATGGTGACATACTTCTCTCAGATGCAGGACCAGAATTAGGATGAATTCAGGAAAACCTTTTGCAAAAGAACCCATAAATAAGAAGCTTACCAAACATTAGCCCAGATCAGCATTATCAAGGGAACACAGCACAAGTATCCTGCATCAGTGCTACGTACTGCATGCATTCACTAACGCTTCAGTCCTGTATCTTAGTATATAGATTTCATAATCATAAAATTACCTCTTGTTTTATTCCTTTGTTCCATAGCTTAGATATGAAATATTTAGCTGGTTACTTCATGTAATATTTGCCTAATGTTAATTCACAGCTTGGAAAAAAAAAAAAAAAAAAAGACTAATAAACAGGAATTAACATTAGGTTTCTTGGATTACAGGTGGAAGGCTATACAGTTAGCTGGATTTTCAGGAATCCTGTCAGTCAGTAGCTATCAAAGCCTGTTAAAATTCCTTGTTTAAATATTACTGTTTTGAGGAACTATTTTTCAGTCCTAATGATACCATCACTGTGATGATAACACATATTCATTGCAACCTTTTCGACATTTTCTTCCTTGTAAAGTTTGGAGAGCTTTAAACCACTAGGCAAGTGTGTTAATCTTGGGGGACATCTTTCAATTCCTATGGGAAAAAAAAATGTACCTACTCCATCCTTTCTCCTGTAATGTCTTTGCTGAAGGAATCTCATTTTAACTACCTTATCTGACTTTTCCAGTGAGAAACTCTGGAGAAATGAGCTCTTATCCTTAAGGGAGGAGGATCGGGTTGGAAAACATTTAAACAGATAAGATGTACACAAATCCATTTGATTTGATGTGATGCCCTCACAAGAGACGAGTGAATTCACCAAAGTCATTGTGAGGCCACCCACGATAAGCTCAGAAATGTCATGGAGATCAGGAGAAGTTCCCAAGGACTGTAAGAAACCAAATGTTACTCCTGCCTTCAAGACAGACAAGAAGAAAGATCCTGGGAACAGCAGGCCAGTCATTTTCAGCTCAATCCATGCGAGGGCAATGGAGCAAAACCTCTTGGAAACTGTTTCCAAGCATATTAAGGACAAGAAGGGGATTAGGAGTAGGCAGCGAGGATTTGTGAAGGGGAAGTCATGCCTGACCAGTGGACAATGATATGAGTGGCTCAGCAGTTGAGGGCAGAGTGGCAGATGTTGTTTATATTGACTTTTACAAGGTTTCCAGTGCTGCCTTCCATAACATCATCATAGACAAACTGACGAAGTGCAGGCTAGATAAGTAGACAGTGAGGTGGACTGAATACTGGATGAGCTGCCAGGCTGAGAGGGCTGTGATCAGAGGTATGAAATCCATCTGGAGACCAGCCACCAGCTGTGTGAGTGGGTGACACACCAGAGAGGTGTGCTGCCGTTCAGAGAAACCTCAATAGGCTGGAGCAATGGGCTAACAGGAACTTCATAATGTTCAACAAAGGGAAGAATGAAGTCCTGTACCGGGACAAGAATGCATCCTTGCATGACAGGGACCAGCCTACTTAAAAGCAGCTAGGCTGAGAAGGACCTGGAGGTCTTGGTGGGCCACATCCCAAGATGTGGTTTCGTGGCAAAGGTCGTTGAGATCCTGTGCCGCTTTCAGAGGACATTGCCAGAAGGTCAAAGCAGGTGATCCAAGCAGCCCAAAACTCCCTCACCAACATTATGATTCTATGATCTTCCCCTCTACTCAGCCCTGTGAAGGCACATCTGAAGTGCTGTGTCCAGCACTGGGCTCCACAGGACAAGAGATACATGCACATACAGAGGAGAGTCCAGCAAAAGGTAATAAAGATGGTAACAGACTGGAGAACCTGTTGTATGGGGGAAGCTGAGAGGGCTGGGAATGTTCAGCGTGAAGAAGACGAGGCTCAGGGGGATCTCATCAATGCACATAAATAACTGACCAGGGGGCATAAGGAAGACAGAGCTAGCTTTTTCTCACAGCACCTCATAAAAGGACAAGATGCAATGGACACCAATTGAAATATGGGATATTCAACTGAAATGTCATTAAACAAAACAAAACGAACAAACAAAAAGACCTTTTTTTTACAGGGTGGGTGGTAAAAATCTGGAACAGGTTGCCCAGAGAGCTTGTGGAGTTTTTTTGTTTGTTTGTTTGTTTGTTTGTTTTTTGTTTTTGAGAAATTCAAAACCATACTGAAAAAGGTTCTAAGAAATCTGTTCTAACGGCCACTGTTTGAGTAGGGTATTGCTTAGGCAATGTCCAGAGATGCCTTCATCTTCCACCATGCTGTGATTCTGTGATTCTGGCTGTTAGCTAGTCTATACTTCTTACCTAGTTTTCCAGCTGGGTAGCTGCCAGCATGAAGGGTTTCGCAGCTGCTGCCAAAGATTGATTTCACCCCTTCCAGAGCTTGTTATGTAACAAAAGGAAATCAGACATATCATGAACTGGCAAAGTCCTCAAAGACTCAGTGTGAATATGGGGGAATGAGAAGGAAGGGAGAAGCACCCTTTCAACATATATCATTTCACGCATTTTACCACACAATGAACTGTGACTGTAAACATGATGAATGGTGAATACAAGCAGTTGTGCACTGGGTAAAACACACAGTACACGGAATCCACACCAGTTCATTTTAAGTTTGAGTCTGTCCTTTTAGGAGACCATCAAAGTTTTTGTAGCATGCCAACTTCAAATCATCATCTGCAGTCATCACCACAGGTTCAGAATCTATTCCAGCGTGTATTGTAGCCAGCATTCTACATTTTGGATGTCTTCAGGAGAGCCAAATACTTGCCTACTCTGCAGCTGAGTTAACAGCAAAAGACATTCGTGCATTTGGGTCTTCGTGGAGCTAGCTTCCCTCACAGCCCTAAGGAGACTTCTGACGCTGGCACTTTATGCCCCAGCTCACCTGAGAAAGGAGAAAGGGACTTCTTGAGATCTGTGAGTCAAACAACTTCAGATGAACATGGGTGTTCACTGTATTCAACTCTGTCAGAAAAATTCTTCCAATATTAGCAATGATGGTAACGTTTGAAAGATCTGGGGCTGTATTTTTGAAGTTATGATGCCTAATTCTTGGTTATTCTGACAAGTCGATCTCTCTCCCAGTGTGTGTGTTTACATGGGACTTTAACCTCAGCAATATCTTGAGGGTGTTCACAGTGGTGAATGCACAATGACCTTTTTACCTAACCAGTGAAATAAAATCTAACATTGGCCATGGTACTGCTGCCTGAAAGCCTCTGTGTGACTTTAGATTGCAATGTCAGTGATTGCTCTTCTCTTGTGTTTGTTTAGGTTCTATTTACATGTATATTCTGCCTTCATGTAAGGCCATTCATATGCTGAAGATTTATTGAGCTCATCTACCATTATTCTTTCAACTACAGCACTTTTTTTTTGCAGTGTATCTGAAGTTTTCTTCCATATATTGATTAGATATGAGTCGGTGTAGCACGTACAGATATACACATACATAAAAATAATAACAAAAAAAAAAAAACCAACACTTGTCTTTAGGCAGTTTATGTTCTCTTCTGGGTTTAGAGGCAACCAAAGAAGTCCGAGCCTAAAATAATGACTTGTGAATTATCTAGGCACCCTCGAACTGCTCCTTACAATTGCAGCAGTGATGTGTACGGATTCATTTCCCTTTGGGCGCTATAACTGCAGCTGACTTAGCATGACTCTTTGACATGTTATAATCATGTTGAAGTCACAGTATTTTGCAAAAGAAGGAGTTCACTTTGCAGTATCTATAGTCTATTTTTCAACTCTATTAAGTATTCAATGGCACAATTCATCAGTGCCTTCCTGCCCTGAATAGCTACAAAGTGTTATATAGAAAACACACTTTACACAAAAGTGGAGCACCCATATTACCTATTGCAAACTCTGTAGTGCTAGTACAAGAAATATACTATTGTGAGGGGGATTTGTTTGTTTGTTTTTTAGCCAGTTGTTGCTAGCATTGTACTCCTGAGGTTGAGGAATCAGCCTAGAACTTCCAAGCATTTTTCTTCAGAAGACCACTACCCTCTATTCCATGCTTTTGAAGGTCACTCTGGAACAGGCTGGATGGAAAATCAGTTATTCTACCTATATATGTGTGTACATGTATTTACTTATTTGGAGTTGGAACAAACAAAAAAGCACAGGTAACATTCCAGGTGAGATTCCAATATTGGAATGCTTTCATGGAAGTTTCATGTGTCAAAAACACAGGAGCATAGGGAGAATGATTAGCATTATTTTATTTTTTTACTCCTTTACTTGCCCAGCTCTAGGAACGCAATCTGTGTAGGACTTGCAGGGGCCAGGCAGTGGGGCAGTCACCACCTCCATATGGCTGGAATCGAAATGTTCTGTTGTCCCAGCATATGGGAGCCCTGGCAGCTGGTGGGTGTTCATGTAGATTGTACGACATGGTGAGGTCTTCCTGAGAACCCTAGGGACCTCCGGAGTACAATTATAGCTGTGAAGTTTCTTCTTGGTTGGAGTGCTGTCTAACAAAATAGAGGAACCATTTTATCTGTACAATTGTTATACAAGTAACAAGTCTTTCTATTGCTGTATCTGAGGTGGTTGCTCAGACAGTGAGGTCTCTCAGCAGACGTCAGGACCAAACGACCCTGAAGAATCGTAATGAAACTTGATCCCTTTTGAGCAAAGCTGTGTATATGAGTTGATACTACTACTGTTCTGGACAAAGAAATAGCTTGAACTACACTGTTTCTGAGGTCAGCTAGGAAAAAAAAAAAAAGGCTGGAAACTTCTCCATGAACCTAGGCATTCAAGTTGGTAGAGGTTAGAGACCCTTGCACATCCTTGGAAAGTTAATGTAAGCCAAGCTATAGACCTCCTTTCTACACCTTCAAATCTCTTCAATTTCTTCTTTGCTTCCTTCCTTCTATTGGTGCATTCCATTGCCACCTGTCCACAGTGCTTCAGATTTTTTTCATCAAGTTCCTACCAAAGCTGTGCAAAGACCTCTTTAGAAACACGGGAAGTCCAAACGGGACAAATTTGCTCTTCAAGACAATGAATCTACTTTTTCTCAGCTGTACATCTATCCAAGCTGATTTCCTTTACATGCCATTCATTGTCTTCTAGGACTCTGCTGTGGATACGGGGAAAGTAGCTGGTGCTCTCTACAAGTATTTTCTTATTTCAGATAACACTATATTTATGTTTCTTTGGTTCCCACAATCAGATGAGTCTTATTTCTTTTGTTTATTTGCCTTTCTGGACAATCTTTGGATCTGTCATAATATCAGATAAAACAGACCCTCGTAAAAATACTTATGCTTAACTGTTTTTAAGGTTCTGAGCAACAGAGAAGCATTGTCTTACGGTTCAAGGTGCCCCACGCTACTGCCAAATATCCAATTAATTGAAATTAAAGAAAAAATAGCAAACAACAAAAAGGATGAGGAAATAGATAAAATGTGCTTTTCAATCAAGCCATTCACTCCACCTAATTTCCTCTCTTTTGTAAAAATAATACTTTCAGATATATTTGCAGTCTCTGAAGAGGAAGTCTATGTGTTGTTTTTCCAGCTGCCGCATGTTTCAGTGGCATGTTGTTGCATTGCATGTCCTTTATCAGAATCCTTTGGGATGCGTAATGCACATCACAATAAGAAGCTGAGGATGATACAAATAATTATAATGTGTGATGCAAACCCACTGTTATAAAGTCAATCTCTCAGCAAATTCATCAACTCGACACATGATGTACAGTACCAATTTTATGTAAATGAGTTGTCTAATCCTGCTGGGCAAAATTACTCTCTGATGTAAACTCTGTTAAATTCAATGGAGTTACACCAGGAATTCATTGTTTTGCTCATAAGATCTGAAGCCATACTTTGCATGTCTCATTCATTTGGAAACCATGGTAATAAGAACAAGAGTGAAATCAGTTTATTCTGAGTATCAAAGGTATTATATTTTCTTTTGTTTAAAACAAAAGGCTACCTTCAATATTAGAAATTACTCTATTATCATTTTACAAACACAAAATATTAACTTAGAAAATCATATTGATTTATAAAGCTCTAAAAGAGCAAAGAAGCCTAATAAACACAATGAACTAGTTTTTGCTGAATCTTTCAACCTTTGGGTCAAGAATTAACTTAAATTAATTAAGTTTAATGCCTAGAATACAAAAAGCATTAACACTATAAACTGTCTAAAAGAACAACACAAACAAAAACAAACAAACAAACAATGAGACTGAAACAGGCATGAAAAGCAGTTAGCTGGTTTGGTTAGCATTATTTTGTACAGAGCTGTAAAATAAATGAACAAACAAACAAAAAACCCGCAAAGACAAATCCCCAGACTAACAACTGGATTACTCTAATGTAGTAAAAATGTGCCAGTTACCCTGAAGCTTAAAAACATACATAAATGGTGATATCCAACTTTTGTTTTTAAAATTTACTTATTATTAATGAACCATAGCACTAGTACTTATGGAGTCTAGATTAAAATTGGATTAAAACTATTTTGGGAAACGTTTCTGGATATATCCAAATTTTATGGCACAGTCTCAGCCAGGATATTAAATCTGAACAACACAGGCTTTGGAGGTAGTACAGCTTTAGAAGACAGAACCTTTAGACGTTAGCAGAGATGAGTTCTAAATGGAAGTCCTACACATTTCAGGTTTGATTTTGTGTAGTCAGATCAAAGCCTGTCACCACCAGTTTTCTTTTTACACTATATGCCAAGCTGAATGAGGACTTACATTTTACTTCACTTCAGAAATTTTATAAAGGGCTTATTCTATGAAGAATCTCACCTTTCTTGATGTTAGATTACTGTCCAGAGAGCAGGAGAAAAAAAAAGCATATAATTTTGAGCATTTAGATTCAAACTTTGTTATCCAACACGTAATAAGAATCATTAAAGATATTGCAAACTTCTTACTATGAAATAGATGTCATTGCTTTGCTTCAGATCACACAGTGAAGTGGGATGATCAGAATATTTTCCACAACTTTCTCACTCCACTTCTGCTTATCAAAGTTAAATACATGTGGTGGGTGATGTTCCACAATGTCTCTTCAACATGACTAGCAAATGGCCAACTATCGCTTTATGTATAACAGCTAGTTTTGTGACATCCTGCTATTAGATTCTGTCCACTTCCAAGGGTAACAGAATGAGTATAAAGCAATGAACCTTACTCCAATCTTGTTTGCATTTTTCAGTACCATTATTGGAGAGATATCGTGAAATTTGAGGTAGTCCACTGATAAATAAAAGCAGAATCAGGTCCAGTAACAACTTGTGTAAAATCATTTTTCAGCTTAGGTAATATCTTATATCAGTAAGGTACTTGCATGAAGAAGAAAAAAAATAAAAAAGATAAAAAAGAAAACAAAAAGGCAACCATTGGATGCCTGGACTTACTTGGAAAAGTCATCCAAAATCTTTGTGTATTGTAAATATACTTTTCTTTCTTTCTTTCTTTCTTTCTTTCTTTCTTTCTTTCTTTCTTTCTTTCTTTCTTTCTTTCTTTCTTTTTTTAATATCTTCTGCCCTCCAGATGGTCTACTGTGATGACATACACCTGTTCAGCGTCAGCTATTACCCATAGCGACATATGGCAATTCACATACTGCCTGGGCTGAGGGGATCTGGGATTCAGGTCACCTGGGGTCTGTTTTCAAGTGGTGTGATGGCAGCTGTGGGAAACATGATGACTGACAGAAAATTGCTGTTCCTCTCACCAGCAGAAAAATGTAGATGTCTTTAAAAACCCAGCAGCTGTACCTTAACTTCACCATGTAGGTGTAGACAATGCTGTGAGTGGCTTCTTCAGCAAATGTAGTATGATGGCGGTGCAATGCTATCATATTACATATTTTCAGTGGGAGGAATTGTTCAACATGGACAACGTGAGCTGTTATGGTAACAACTCTTGAAGTGTGCTGGCTAGGGAGGGCTGAATTGGCTCAGAGCATAATGAATCTGTGGACCTCTGCCCATTCCTAGAACAATGTCTAAAACAAAGTCTCTGTAGGTACTGAAACGTGCAAGTGATTTCTTTGTTCCTCTGCTAAATCTAATTTGTGTGAGCTGCTACAATATTATAGCAATAGGATACAACAGAAGGTAGCTTAAGATAGAAAGCATTTGGAGCCTTCTAGAAGTGAGACTGTTAGAAAATGAAAGATACAGGAACCAAAAAAAAAAAAAAACCCAAACCCTAATATTCATTGCACAACCCTGTGATGTGGGTTTTTCTTTCTTGTTGTTGTTGAAATAATTTGTCTAGCTCTGGAAAAGAGACTGTTTTCATGATCCTTCCAGGAGAAACAAAGGAAGAAACTCATTGGTGATGCTGTGGTTTTGAGATGTTCTGCTAAATGTTGTTGAGTTAGAGATTTAGATAGATTTCTGGTGAGTAACTGAATTTCTTGGAACTTCTCCAAAGCAAACACGAAATGGGAACTCTTCAGAGGTCTAGCATACCTCCCACAATTCTTGGTAACGTGTCTTTTTCCTCCCTGCTGGTGTTTTATTCTATGTCTGCAACTAAGCAGGGCAACTGCTTTGCAGTTGAAGACAAACCTGAAATAGAATATGACTTTTGAGAAAAAAAAAAAAAATCTATTCTGGGCACCCCTAGCTCTAATTCCAGCCAGTCACTATGTCTAATGAACTCTACAGGAAATGCTTTGAAGCTTAAATAGAGAAGGTCTGATTTTTCTGTATCTTCTAATTTTCAGTGTATCTTAAGTGATCCAAGTTGAGTTTCACCCTCATGCAACAGGATTAATGTGGTTGCTGAGCACACTCTTGTGTTTTGTTTATGGTGGTCAAGATCTTTCTCTAACAGGAACACACTCTGGTAAATCCCAAAGAAGACCTTCTCTGCACTTCTGATTTAATAAAACATTTCCACAGGTACCACGCTTAAAAAATAGAAGTTATTGTAATGAAAGCAATGATATTACTTAAACAAAATTACTGTTTTACATCAGGGCACTCTCATTTTTTGGAGCTCTCCATGTCACACATTCTAAGTCTTTTGTGTTGCTGTTTCTACTTCCTACCTACAGAAAATCATTTAACAGCCTGCTCAGCAGGCAAATCTTGTAGACCTTATTCAGGTGATAATTCAATTGTGTGACGGCTTCAGACAATAAGACGGAACTAATCAAAGTTTTCAATCAAATATATTTTCCAAATGTCAAATGATCTGTCTTTCAGTGATCAATTTCAATTTTTTGTAGCTTTAAATGAAAAAAATCACCTTGCTGGTCCCAATAGTATAATGGTTTCACCCACATGTTCCCATGTGCTCTCAATTCTGTTGTTTTTATTTGTACGAGTTAATGGCACTGAAAGGAGGAAAACAATGGGGAAAGCAAGGGGAAAAATACTCTGAAAAATGTTATTTTAATCCCTTAGAAAGCATGAAGTGCATATACTTAAACAATGCTCTTATAGTGTCATAGGCAGAATCCTTTTCCCATCAGTTTCAAGAAAGATTGTAAGTCTTGGTCATAACTAAACTGAATCCACCAAAATTCATAGAATTACTGACTTTTACCTGCAGCATGGATAACAAAATGTAGCCCTAAAGCTGAGAAAAATGAAGGTTGTTTTCTACTACAAAATTAATTGATTAATTTAATTGTGCTATTTTCTAACAACCCATATATTTCACCTTTTCATGCTACTGAATGAATAAAAATCAAAATGAGAGAAGAAAACCAGTGGAACATTTTCTTAGCATCAGGCAACTGAATAATTTCAATTCTGGGTCATCCATTCAGGACTTCGAGGAGTACAGATGTTTTATTTTCCAGTGCTGGACGATAACCATGTGGAGAACGTCAATCGCTCCATGTTTATGAAACAGTATCTGGGTTTAATTTCTGCTGTCTGTCAATTGGAGCCTTTGATCTTGGCCTGGATTTTTTTTTTCCACTTCACTCTAAGTGACTAGAGGCTACTGCTGTCACTGACTCTTCAATTTCTGATTTCACTTTGCCAAGATGTAAAAGATTTATTTACAGGAATTCTCCCAAATATGATCCTTAACTGCATTATTTTTTTTCCTTTGACCCTCAAGGTATTTTGTAGTGGGTTGTTGTAGGATTAACCTGAAGTAAAATACCCTGTGCAAGGCAGAATGGAAGAGAGTCTATGTGAATAAACACATGTATTTAAGAAAAAAGTTCAGTTTTAATAACTAATTGCAGCTGGGACTTTAATATGCTCTTCTTTTTTGAATCAAACTGAAATTCTTGGTGATATGTGTTAAAAAATATGGTTTAAATTTCTGATGATCAAGTTACATAGATTAAAGTAATGGATACCAGACCTGCATCAATGCAGTTATAAATATGGATGAAATGAATGTACATTACACAGTTATAAATCTGTGTGTTCAAGGAAAAGCATAAATCTCCATCACCTTTTCCGCCTTGGGATATGAAGGATATGGCTATTTTTACAGTGTTTTTGACGAAATTACGAGTTGGAGTAATTTGCTTGTTCTGAAAGACTTCTGGGTTTTTACAAGCATTCAAGTAGCATTTTATTTACAATGGCGTATCATTAAAACACACAAAGCAATGTGTGCTGCAAAGAGCCATGTGACTTTTCAGACATGAACACAAACAGGATCATGGTGCATTCAGAGACGTTTATAAGTACATACAGCGTTCATAGAGATTTCTGTCTCTGCAGACATTTGTCAGGTATGGCATAACCACATCTCTTTTCACTATTTCCTTTCAATGCCTGTCAATGCACAGCCAAACAGTGGCAAATAAGAGGATGTGGTGAAGCCTTATGGTTAGAAGGAGAGGTCTGATTCTAATCTGTGATAAACCACTCGCACACTGTGTGCTACTGGGGAAAGTCCCAGAGCTTTTTTTGGTTTGGTGCAGCCAAGGAGACTGCAATAAATGTTAGGATGCAATTCATTATCTGTGATCTTCAGCTGATTTTGGATGTATTAGGAGATAGAGGCCTGGGAGACCTGGGCTGCTTGTGCAAATCATTCTTCTCCGTCACCCAGAAGCAGTATGCCACCCTCCCTGCTGGCTTTGAAGTGGGACTTGTGCTCTCCTGTGAAGCATTCAGAGGGTCAACAGTCTGCCTCTTCTTTTTTTGGGAATGGCACTCCTCCTCCTCCTCCTCCTAGACTGTTGCCAGTTTCCTACAATGGGAGGAGATGGCCTCTAGAGTGATAGGGGTAGCATTTCTCTGCTATGTGTACAGTGAGCCCTTGGCATGATCTGCTCTTCAGCCCTCATATGTGGAGTCTGAATTCCTTGCGACACTCCAGGGAAGGGGCTAACAGGCTATTTCCATAATATGTCCTAGCTTTTGGATGACCTACTATCAATGAGAGAGACAACAATCCAGGATAATTGGAAACATCATGGGGAAAAGGGGAGGGGAGCTGGTTTTGTTTTCTTTGTGTGTGATTTTGATCCTTCAACACAAACACGACTGCTTAAAGATAACAAGGGCTCTCTCTAGTCAGCAGATTCTGTGGAGAGCAATTAAGGAGCTAGCACGAAACTCTCTTTCTCAACGGAGATATATAAAATCCTGCTCCAGCTATGCAAGCAGTAACTGGCTGAAAACTGACCATGAGTTTCAGCCGAATTCTCTAACATCCTATGATGCAGTGAGATCCATGTGGCAGGCCAAATGAGATCTGTTGCCAGAAAGACACCTGTGGATTTCATCACCTAAGGCATAAATCTTCATGGTGAACCTCACCCAAAGCTACATTGCAGAGTTCATTTGCTTTATATGTTCAGTAAGTTTTTTTATGTTGTATTATCTCTATTTCACATATTTCAGGATGCTTTCCTCACTAAAACTGATACTAATTAAATGTAATTTTGCCTAAACTTGAATTTTTCTCTCATAAACCTTCATTCTGCTATTTGGTGCTTCAGAAAAATAAGGCTGCTGCACGGACCGACACCACATTTTCAAGTATATGACAATGTAAGATTTGGAGCTTAGTGATTCTCTCCATTCAGACTGCTCTGAGTGAAGCTTTTACAAGAATAGTCCAGCCTTCCCAGGTGTTTGGGTTGCCATAGCAGAGGTCTGAGCTATGCTCAAAGCTATTGAAAATCAGCAACACTCAATGAAGTCAATGGTAAGGTGAAATCAAACAAATACCCAGTCTTTGAACACTTTCCTGTAGCTATAGGAATTAATGAAATGCCATGACTTCAGTAGATTTATTGCAAAATGCATGAGTAGAAATGGAGACTTTGTTAGGACCACATGAAGTCATTTTCAAATTTATATATATATATTATGATTTGGCCACTGCTTCATCTCCTATGCTCTGTCTTCCTGCTAGGCTCAAGGAAGGCACACAACCAGTGGTCAGATCAAGTCTCAGAACAAGAGAAGTCAATAAAAATGAAGACAAAGACAATAAAAATGAAAGCAAAGCCCTAAGTCTTACACCAGCATCCTGCCCCAGTGGCTTGTACTGGAACTGGGCAAACTGAAAGTAGCAAGATATTCCCGACAGTTCATGTATGCAGGACTGGCCCAGACAACTTGCCTTGGTGCCAGAACCTGTGCACATCCTGCTGAGGACAGGGGTCCATCCAGCAGCAGGTCACTACATCCCACCCCTCCCAGCAGCCTCTACCTGCTGACCATGGCAGGCTCCTGCAAAATTTGTGCTCTTTGTTCATGTCATTCCCCTTCCCAAAGAGATCTGCACTTCCCCACATCTGTTCTGTGTATGTGGGAATGGGATGGAGCTGCATGGGCTTGGACACCAAGGTCCAGCCCATCTGTCATTCCTCTTTTTTAGTTCAATAGCATTTTATACAAATCATTGTCCTCTTCCATTCATTCTTAAACCCCCAGTCCCTCTCTCATATCTCTGTCCTAATTAATACTTCCTTTGTCTCAGGCTCTTCCCCTACCCAATGCTCACTAAATGCATGGGCACTCTTGCATTCATTCCAGGAGCACTGGATTGACCCTAAGGCAGTGGGCTGAGCCACCTGCTGTGACAAAACATTCATATGGATGCCTTTCTTGGTCTCCAGCCATCACAGACTTGCCTCTGGGACTTGTGTTGCTTTTGGAGACTGCCAACCTTCAGTGGCCAGCCACCACAGAAACTGCCTTCTTTGAGGACCAGAGACTTCTGCCTGAAGTTCAGCTTACAGATTCAACCTAAGATATCCAAGATCAATGGAAAATATGAGTGTATACCCAGCTGACAGCAGACTGTATGTCTTTAAGAGGTACCAGCAGCACAGGCAACATCTGTGCCACTTCTCCATGGGATGACTTGCATGGTTGAAATATGAAGGAGCAGCTGTCCATGACATTGATGTCAGAGTCTGATTGGGTATCTGGCTAATCTCTGGACATACGAAAAAAATGTTTCAAGTTAGTACAGTCAGTCACCAGCCATAGAGAGAAATTTCATCTCTGATTGTTTATTGCTTTTCTGACTGGTTCCTCATTGCAAGTAATCAGCTTTCCACTCCCTGAGAATTACTACCAAACACTACAGCTACACTGAATAAATAAATAAATAAATAAATAAATTGTATGTTTTGAACCTTCTTCTGAGGAAAGATGATGAACTTCTTCAGTGGAAAGCCTGTGATCTGATGTTGTTGACAAACTCTGCTGGGTCTCCAATAAATAAAAAAGGAGGGTATGCATAACTTCTGGTATTCACACAGGTTGAATACACAGCAGGAAGAGGAGATGTGGCCTAATGGGTGGTAACACACTCTGTGACCTTGCCAGTCCTCTGGGATAGTTTTCAATGCCTCAGTACTTCCTATTGCACCTCAAGTCTATTTCCACAGCACAAAAGGCATTCAGATGGCAGCCAGTAGATTGTATGCTGTGCCAGCAGGGCATTTTAATTCCTCCGTGTCTTAGAAGTGCTTTCATCAAACAAACAAAATTTTCATCAGACCCTGAGGTCTCTTGTTCTTTGCAGAGACTGCCTCAGCTGTGACAGTCTTCTCGCAGACTTTTGCCACAAACTGGCTGGGCAGCAGGAGACATTGCTGCCCCCTCTGGAGGTACTAGCTAGTAAGATCCACGAAACAGGAGATGAACTGCTGTCTGTCACTGCCCCTCCAGCAGTCCTGTCCTTCCCCGTAATGGAGAGTAGTCCCCTCCAAGCAAGAACTCACACTGGCACACCGCAGATGCAGCTTTGAAATTTCTGTTTCTGGTTTATAGCTTCTATTCACTTCATTTTCACTGCATGGTATTGCAGTGATGTCTGTCATTCTTCATGCCCCATGCCCTTCCTGACACAAACACGCCTCTCTAGAGTGTAGATTTATCTAAAATCTCCGGATAGCTGTATGCCACAAAGCAGGGCATGTCTGAGTCAACCCTTGAAGTCTATCACTGCTAGGAAATTCTGAGTAGCAAGTAGTGCACCAGGAGTTGGGGCATGGCATGTTATCTATCCCAGCTATTTGCTTGGAGGAATTCAGCTCCATAGAATCACAATCTAGTTCATTGTCCGCTGTTGGAGCAAGGAGGAATTCTGGCAAGCCACCATGGAGACAGAAGGTTTTAACGTCTGACAGCCCAGAAGAAGTTCAATCCTCCCTTATTCTGCACATATTATAATTTTCTATTCCTGTTTTCTTATTAAATACAAACTACTCTGTGTGATTGCTTATGTATTAATGGAGAGTATAAAATATGCCTGAGTTGAGGGCTGTGGGAGAAATCTTGTAACAACATTGCACAAGTGATAATTTTTTTCTTCACTAAAAATAGTGAATCTAAATTCTTTATGTCAAGGGATATTTAAGTTGGCTCCCTGGAAGGATTTATTTATTTTTATTGGTATCCCAGAACATTTTGCACTAGAGGGACCCATGTGGTCAGCATATTGGTGTTGCCCAACAGTGTTTTTATTTCTGCTTTATCTGCTGTCAGGCTGCTTTGCCGACAGTCTACTGGCTAGATGCTTTCAGAGTTGCTGCAATAGGTGCTTATTCATTGAAGTTCATTTAAAAATCAGTTGGTAGTTCTATTACTGCAGTATTTTATCTGTGAAGTCAGAGTGTCACCAAGCAGCCATCAACTCACTGCTGAGGAGGTTTGACTTGGACCATCCTACTCCACGTTATCAGGTGAAAACATAACGGGAATAAAGCTGCCTTGGAGCTTCTTGTCATCCTCTTTCCTAGGGTTGTGTTGCCTGGTCTGGCTAAGGTCAGTAAAGTTGTTTTAGTGAATACAGATTAGGATTTTGGATGAAAATATGTGAAGGGATGGCACAGGTACTGTCCCTTTACTTCATATGTGTCTCTCTATCCCATGCATACAGTGCAATGGAGCAATACAGTTATCCTTTGCAAATCAGAGAGCCAAATACCCTGGATGAGCAACACTGTAAATTGCCATACATGACCTATAGTCACCACCCAATCTCAGAATGCAAACTGCTGAATGTTTGGTACCCTATTCACATCCAAACTTGATCAGCAAGCATATTGAGGGTGTTCCTTCAATGTCAGGATAGACATATGGCAAATTAACTATTAGCAGCTAACTTAGAAGTCTTAATATTTTGAGTCTTTTAAGGTTAAAGAAAGTTTTCAGGACCTCAGGAGAAAATGCTCACAGTCAGAAACTGGGGATAAGTCAGCCAGGCCACATCCCCTATTAGAATTAGCCCTGTCCAGTCTTGCACAGTCAAATATATAAGTACATGTCACAAATATTTCAGCAACAAATGTACTGCAAAACCAGGCACCTAGATTCAACTTCCACCCCTTTTATTGTGTGTTGTGCCTGTTTCAAGATGTGCTAGAAAAAGTGCTATGGAGCAGCTCTCTATCAAGTCTTCACTCAAAATTTACTCCTCAACATGGAGAAAATATAGTTTCTAATCTTTCTGTGCATTAGTTTCTCACCTCTAAATTGAAAATGTCTATGGTTACTAGTTTTCCATTGCAGCTTAATGTTTATACAATGAAAGCTGCATACAATTCCCAGGTAGTTGATGTGGATATTAGATAAATGTGCACACAATGTTACAAATGTATACACACACAAACACATAAACTCAAACACACAGAAGGGGAGATCTGCTGACAGGGGAAAAAAAAAAAGTCACTTCAAAACCACTTCAAAACCACCTTTTTGTTTCAATCAGAGATAACCTGAGTGTATTCTGTTCCATAGCAATAATGAAACATCTTTTCAGCATGCCCAACAGGGTATACATTTTTGGACATGAAGTCACAATGAGCTGTGCCAGCAGCAAGGCAGTCCATTGAAGCAATCACAATGTAAAAGCATTGGTGGTGACCCTGGAAAGAAGAGTACTTACCACTGTAAGCAAGCCAACAAAAATATTCTGCCCAATAACATATACAATAAGTAAAACTGTATCAAGCAGAATGAATGTTTAAACCACTCAAAGTTGTATTCTATGGACTAGTAACAAAGGTATTAACCAAAGCATACCTGTATAAACGTGAACCCAGAATGATGATCACAATGAATACAAGGAAACCGTGCATATACAATGGAAAGGCTGTCATAAACATAATAGATAGTGTTGTTATATAGTATGTTATTGTTTATGCTTTTTTGTTTGTTTTTTTGTTTTGTTGCATCCTTGCAAGTCCTTTACAGGAACCTCTTTCTGCAAAGAATTTATCTTTCCCATGTATCTGAAAATATATTCTAGTCTGGGAGTCTGAAGCTGGATTCCAGAGAACAGTCAATTTCCTCCTTTCTGAAAGCAAAGTCTGCAGCTTGTTGTCCAAAACATATTCCTCACTACCAGTGGGAGCTAGGTGAGAAACTATAGTATCCTCTGCCAAGTTAATCAGTTCAGACCTTTCTAGAGAAAGATCTATCAGCTACTTTGAAAGTTACAAGAAAACAAACATCACTTAAAAGGCATTTCCATAAGCCGACCTCCCATTGTTTTGCTACTAGTGTCATAAACACAAGTTCATTTCCTCTTTTGGATGCCAGACACTCAGAACAAGATGTTTTTCATCTTTACGCAGGAGCTCTCAGGTGACTCCCAAATGGCCAGCCCCACCACTCCTTCTTGGTAACTGAAGGGGTATGGGATGCTGCTGTACGCTCTGCTGTTCCTCACATAAATGTCAAAGGCAGCAGTTCTTCTCCCTAATTGACCTGTTGACTTCATTTGTTGAACATACATGATTGAAGAGTATTTTGCATCACCTGGTTGCCTACAAGGTAAAGTGAGTCAGGCAAGAAGGAAGAAAATGTGCTTGAATGCTGGATACTGCCAAATACCAAGTTAAAGTTTTCACTGGTGAAAGTATGTCACAGCTGTCATTTTAAGGGGTCTGACAGAGGTCAGGACTGAGCTGTGACCTGGGCAGTAGCACTGAGGAGGATCTGGCAGAACATACTTTGTAAATGTTTCCTTCCCTTGTTCCATCAGCTACTGACAAAGTCACCAACTCTTGAGGATGGCATTTGGCTTATACTAAAGATTTAGGATCTGCAGTCTCCTAAGTACAAGCTATGTCCACAGCACCAGTGCTAGACACTAGCTTATATTTTGAGTGTAAAGCTTTATTTTGCATTCAGATACAACTTTCAGCGCTCACAACTAATGCATGGCCTAGAAAGTTAAACCACTTTCTAGATACCCTGCTGTTTTAAAATTCTATTAGTAAGGAGAGAAATAGCTCAAGAGTAGTTTGGGGGTTAGCAAGTCCATGTTCTTTTGAACTAAGAAAATGGAAGAATCTCCTCCATTCTGCCTTTTACCAAGAGAGTCTTTTCAAAGACCCTACAAGGCATTTTAGTGGCTTCTAATGAATGCTGACTGTTGAAGTCCAGCATCAATAACAGGAAATAGCAGGAAACAGAAGCAACAAGTCAGCAGTACCAGCTAACCACATTTTGATAGCACATGCAGGAATAAAGGCCTCATCCTTAATTAGATCATGGAGAGCTAAATCGTTACCTTCACCTGATTTTTTTCGTGTTTAACATCATAAGTCTCACACTTGGATTCATTTAGACACACTGATTCATTAGGCGGCCCATGACCTTAATAAATTTACATTACCAGGAAGGGGTAGTTTATACCAGTCTCTTAGTCATAGAAATGACTCATGATATCCACCCACACTAACCTTTGTTCGGTCTCTACAAGTATGCCAGGGCTTGTCAGCCTTTCACAAATGGAGTTCTTTGATTCCCTCAGTAAGAGAAGGACATCAAGGAAGTCTGGTTGCAAGAACAAGCTGCCTATGGAAGACATAAAACAATAACAGTGACCTTGAGAAGCTGAGGACTTGTTTTCTCCAAGTGCATGATGTACTGCTGGAGGGAAATGTCTCACATGACCTGAAGTGAGGTAAGAGTGCAGGATGGGGGAGCAGGGCTTGTTCTCTGCTCACAGGCTGCCAGACAGCCTCTTTGGGAAAATACTCCTAGAGCAGTTTCAACACACAGCAAGCAGCAGGGAGAATATGGGGATTTTGTTCTAGATATGAGCATTTGGCCACATTCAAAGTGGAACAAAGGTGTTGAAGCAAATATAAAAAGAAGATGAATCCTAAATACAACCCCCTACATGTTTGCTTTCCTGCCTACCCTAGGGTCTCTTAGTATGGTTTCAAGGCCATGGCAAGAGTTATTTCAAACTTCTTTGGTAACTATTTCTGGAGAAAAATACTTAAGAGAGACACAAAAAGCTGTTCTAGTAGCACGTTGCTTTGGGCGGAAGAACAAAAAACACCTAGACCAACCATAAGCTGAATCTCACAGAGCCTTGAAAACTGTAGCTTGACAGCCTTTCCAGATGACCATGAAAGTCCCTGAAGGACTTCCCAAATTCTGGTGCAGACCACAGGACACGCTGGAGCCCCTCAGTATTACTATGGAGAATGAGGTCATCACAAGTAAGGTGCTCAAAGCTCCATTCACAATAGCTAGTTTCATAAAGGAACTCTCTTCCTCTGCTTTTTGTATGTTCGTATGTCTTGCTTCAGAAAATTTGTTAAATCCACTTCTATCATCTCTGAATGCAACCTTGGCAAAGAGTTTGCCTGTTAGAAGAGTTTGTCTCAGCATATTACTCATCGTCATGCTTTATCATATATATCCCAACCCACCAAGCAGCCAAGCCATCACGACGAGTTTAATTTTCAGGTAGGTCACAAGAGATTATGGGACTGGCCAGCTTGCATAACTTCACAAAATCTACAGTAAGAGAATGAGGGGTGGGAGTGTTTGCTATTGTTCTGGGGCAAGCTGCTCCTGTATCTCAGGACTTCATTGTTTTGTAGTGATTTGAGCAAATGCTTTATCCCCTGGCAGTTAAAGAACCTTTTCAAATCAATTTGTGGGACACTTATTTTATGCAGATTTGAGTGTTACAGGAAGACTTTAGACTCTGATTTAGAATATTTGATGATGGAGTTGGTCACTGTTGCAGTTGAACCCCCCAAACCCTTCCATATTTCTGGAAACATTGGAGAAGTTAGAACCTGAGCAAGACAGCTGAAAGATATTCACTGACAAAATCTGCATATGAAAATATGCAAATATATTAATATTTTAATGTATTTTTTTTTCAATTAAATGATTCATGCTAAAAAGTATTTCTCATCAATTGGAAACAATATTCACTTCCTTTCAAATCAGAAGAAATTAAAATAAATATCATTCAGTTTTCCTGTTTATCTCCTCATCCAAGGAAGGGGGAGAGGAATGGAAAAAGTGAGAAAAAATACACAAAAAGTAACTATTTTCTTTTTGCAGCTCTAGCTTGTTTCGAATCAAGAAATATTTTTTACTTCAAATCATTTCATTAAATGTATCAGAAAATTACACAAACTATTCTCAGAAAAATGAAAAGCTGCCAGTTTGATCAAAAATTTTGACAGGCAAGATTTTCTGTTATTTATATGTCTTCTGATCTTAATTTTGGAGAATTAACATACCTCAAATTAAGATCTTTGTTGGAAGATTGTCCAGTTATTCACTTGCACCTGAATCATCGTATCACAAACTTCAAACTCTTTCATGGACCCTGGAAGAAGAGCTTTTTCATTTCCAAAATAGGGCCCTTTTGCCCTAGTTGTCATGTAGCTCATGCTATGCTTGTACATTTTAAAGATCACTTTGCTCAAGACAAAATTACATGCTCGGGACGGCAACATTCATTCTGCCACAGCAGACATTTCATCTCTTAGAAATGATAGTCTGTTTCACTGCCCTGAATATCACACACCTTGACGCATACAGCAGAGACACAAGGCAGAATAACCCAGAATTCAGGAAAGCATCTCCTGAGAGGTGGACTGTGTATCAGATCGAGCTCTTTAGGAATATTACAATATCTCTGCAACCTTAGTTAGCTATGCAGGCTTTGTTAACTTGTTAATGTGCCTTTCCAAAAACAGACTGATGTCAACTCAAAACGTTTATTGTTGCTCTGGACATATACAGTGTTCTTCTGAAAGTTCTGACTTCTGACGTAACAAGACCACTTGCAAATCTCAACTGGAGAATGAAGAGGGGAAGGGAAGGGAAGGGAAGGGAAGGGAAGGGAAGGGAAGGGAAGGGAAGGGAAGGGAAGGGACGGGAAGGGAAGGGAAGGGCAGGGAAGGGAAGGGAAGGGAAGGGAAGGGAAGGGAAGGGAAGGGAAGGGAAGGGAAGGGAAGGGAAGGGAAGGGAAGGGAAGGGAAGGGAAGGGAAGGGAAGGGAAGGGAAGGGAAGGGAAGGGAAGGGAAGGGAAGGGAAGGGAAGGGAAGGGAAGGGAAGGGAAGGGAAGGGAAGGAGCACTTTGCACCAAGCTACAATTCCACCTACATGCAGGTCCCTAGGCAGCCTTTCCTTAGACCTTCTGCATCACTTTTCAGAAGCATTTAGCTCTCTCTGTCACTAGGGGCTGAAAAACACAGAAGGGAATTCAGGGCACGTAGACATGGCCCCATGTTTCAGGCTTACATGCTAAACTGCTCTAGAGGCACCATCCTAACTTTTTCCACACATGCATGCACACACACATTCACACACCCACAAAAACAGTGCAAATGATGTTGAAGGCAGTCACAGAATAGGGATTTTTTTTTTTTTTTAAGAGAAG